>NC_139708.1:36277087-36347087 GCF_964188405.1 Protomyctophum parallelum
CGGCAAAAAAGATAGCGGGTGGCGCTGGACGAAAATACCATTAACCCATTTTGGGCGGGAACCCTTTTTGGTGTTAACATTATGTTATGCTTTAGCTATTGAAAAATAGCAGATCTACAAGCTCATAGCGCGACACTCGGTGGCGCACTACGAGCTTGTAGGTCTGCTATTTTTGAAAAATCGAAGAACGACTGACATAGAAACATAGCTTTTTCAGAAAACTGTCAGGATGTAGAAGACATTTTATTTTTAGAATCTGATCTCAGGTCAAAATACCATTAAGGGACAGAGAAAGCTCCTCCGTAATCTTCGGGCAGCAGCTGGTAAAGTGCAGGTGTGGGTAAAGTGAGGGTTGGGTAAAATTGGAGCCCAGGGTGTTCAGTGTGTTCAGTGCACAAGTTGCTGCGAGGCCGTGCTCTGAACTGTGCTAGGCCTGGATTACGGGAGGCTCGCCTGGAGGAAAGACGTAACACACCGGAGAGGAGAGTAATGTCTTTATTATACACGGTGTGGGTCAGGGGGTCAGGAGAAAAGCAACTTAAATTCTTCTCCCAGACTGGTGTGTGAGACAGTTACTTTGGTTTAGTGTTAGACCTGCATGGGGAGACCGAGGCAGAGAGGATGGTGGTTCTCAAATAGCTCCTTTTTGTGTGTGTGTGTGTGTGTGTGTGTGTGTGTGTGTGTGTGTGTGTGTGTGTGTGAGTGTGAGTGTGAGTGTGAGTGTGAGTGTGAGTGTGAGTGTGAGTGTGAGTGTGAGTGTGAGTGTGAGTGTGAGTGTGTGTGCACGCGTGCGTCACATTTATATCTGTAGTTCAGAGTTAGACTTGGGGAGAAAAGGGACGGAGAAGGGTTTAGTCATGTGACCCTGCATGGGGGCTTCCGGTTTAGGACAGGTCGTGGTGCAGATTCCAAAATCTACAAGCTCACAGCGTGTCGCAATGTGATGTGTTGTGAGCTTGCAGATCTGCTATTTTAGAAATAAGTTTAGTATAAATTGTGACTTCTGGGTTTCCAGAATCAGGGTTAGTACTACCACCTTCTGAGCAGAGCTCGAATGACGTTCTGAGAACCTAATCTGAAAACCGAGCTGTGGAGTAATGAAAGGGAACACGTCCAGAATCTGTGAAATGCATGTCACGGCGTCGTGCGGTACACCTGTACTAGAAAGGAGCCATTTGTTAGACCTTGCCGTGCTCACACAGTGCCCTTCCCTGTCTCCCTTTATCCTTCTGAGGGATTACTTATAATTACAGAATAAGGTTAGGTGTGGCCCCTTACTCTGACTACAGTAATGCCATGGGCTCTATGCACACAGGCCATTTTGGAAAGAAATTGGGCCCCTTCCCTACTTCGCGTCACCGCTGATACTAATGAAGGCTCTGTTCCATTCTGGTCAAACAGAGTCTGGGTGCTGCTACTGAGCATGTTGGCTCAAACACTCTGCCACGGCTGTGGGTCTCAAAGTGTCCTTATGGGTTCCAAATGGCCCCGTAAGGGATGTGTAACGCTGAGAGTGTACAAATGGAATCAAATGGACCCTTACGAGTCCATTTGGTTCGATTTACACACTCTCAGAGTTATTAGGGTCCTTGAAGTTCAAAACTTTGAGAACCACTGTACACTAAATTGAGTTTTTTTAGCGTAGTTTTTAGATTTCGTCAGGGAAGAAAGTTAGTCAACGAACATTCTTCGTCATAGTTTAACACACATTTACTGTGTAGCATTTGTGACTCACTGATTTCGAGTAGGTTACGTACAGTGAGTACAGTATGTTTTTTTGTCTGAACAGCATGATCCAGAGTGTAACTCTAGTGAAAGTCTACAAATGGACCCATGTGGGTCAATTTGGAATACTCTCCCTTTACCCTTGTGGCCTTGTTTTCCCAGTTGGCGCGGCGGGCAGCCTTTCAACCAGCGCCTTGTTCTCTAGTCATTAGAGCGAGCAGGTGCTGCAGGATTATACCGTACTAGGCTGTGTGTAATATCAGTGCCGCTGGGCCACTAAAAGTACGCTCTGACATTTCCATCAGCCTTCTTCTAGACTAGAGCCTGGCATTTCTGCACCTCAGTCTCCACCAGGAGGAAAGTGGCCCGCCCAAACACGTGCCGACACACAACTGCACCTGGATATAATTCACAGCAGTGGTGGAAGAAGTATACTCGCATGTTTGAATTAAAAGTATCAATGCCACAGTGCAGAAACACTCTGTAAGAGTATTGGCAACATATTGACATCAAAATGTACTTAAAGTAGGCCTACCAAAAGTAAAAGTAGCCTACTCATTCAAGTTCAAAATCCTTTGAAAATAGCAGATCTATTCAAAATGTAGGCCTATTATACTGTAGGGCTGAAGTGGTTAATGTGTTTTGTAACAATTGTCAAAATGATCAAAATCTACAACGTAACTTATAGCGCTTGAGTATGTGCTTGCACCTGAATTAATTCACAGTATGGTAAATGGACTGCATGTAATTACTGTATAACTTTGTCTAGCCTTTCCGACTCCTCAAATGTAATTTAACCATGAATCTTACACAAATCCACAGAGGGGTGCCCTAGGCATGCGCGGCCATTACTGAGGTGTGCCATTAACTGATTTGCTACTAATCCATGGAGCAGTTAATGGTACACCTCAGTAATGGCCGCGCCCAGGGCACCTCTCTGTGGATTCGTCTATAGCAGCCCCATATTCTGGGGAGAAATAGCAGATATAGCAGGAACTTTTTCTGGGCTAGAGGGAAAAAAGGCATAGACCCCTGGGGGACCCGCAGACAGACAGATATAGACAATGGCCGTTTTTAGGTTCTCTGGGCGACCGCCCCTCCGAACAAATTTCAACTTGGCACTGCACATCCCCGGGCCATAGCCCCGTGCCAAATGTGATGACCTCATCACATTTGAGATGATGGCTATGGCCGTTAGCCCAAGGAGTGTTTTTGTGCAAAACTAATGCTTGCAATGGATTCAGAATCATGAAAACCCCTTAGTTTGACACGTCACATGCTACTTAAAGCATAATGAAAATGTACCCATCTTTCAACCCCTGCATTTACAATGATCCACTAATTATTTAATTTACAATTTGTAATATGTTATTTGGATGACACCAATTGGGATCATAAAAAAGCTTGAACGATTACTATTGCAATTTCTTTTGGGTCACACCCCTTTTTAGTTTAGATTGACTGGCCTAACACAGGCATGTCTGTATTTTATAAATTTGTATTTGAAACCATCTGGTAGAGTATACTAATACAGCATTTCTAGCACATCTGCAGTCACAGTGCTAGGAGATCATGGTCTCTCTACTCTTCCAGTTTTAAGATACTAATGGTGTTATAGGGCACCTACTTTTTCCACTAGTACTGCTTGAAGCATAATATTTCTCCTGGGCAAGTGTATGTTCTGTCTTGGAGGAGTGGTAGGAATTTGGTCTCCCATGTAGGAGACCCTGGTTTGACTTCTGTGTAGGACTTGAATGGATTGGATTTCAGCATTTAAGTTTAGTGTTTAATTATGAATTAACACTGAGGATTTTACTGTGCACAGCGAGTGGCTCAGTTAGCTATATATTATCTGCACACTTATTTTTGCTAAACCGACTGCTGTGAGGGAAAATAAAGTGGCCTAATTGGAAATGCAAAATGCTGAGACAGATGAAGCAGCAGTGCAGCACCCTGATGAAAGCGTTGGGGAGACTATAAAAAGTCTAAGAATGATTAAGGAGATCTGAAGAGAAGTGGGAGGAATCTGTCTTTTTGATTAGTCTAGTCTTAAAAAAAAACCCACTTTATAACGGGTCCATTTTGTTACATTTACACTCTCAGAGTCCCATGGATACTTTATAATTCCAGGTCGTATTTTAGTAACGAGTTGGTGCAAAAGCACCTGCCACGTCACCCATTGGCCATTTGGCTTTTCAACATTCCCGCTGGAATTCAGAAGTACTGTTTCCACTCCCAACAACATTGTAGGTTGTCACATTTAAAACAAGGCAGACGGACCTTGCTAGAGGCACCCAGAGCCAGGTGATACGTATAGGGCCTAGTTAGTCCTACTCCTCCTCCCAGCCAACACTCCCCACTGACAGGTAGTTCACTCCCCAGGAAGGATGATATAGGGCCATGAGTGTCTATTTCAAACAAAGTGTTTTTTGACTGGGGGGGTCATATTTTGACAGGTGGAATTGCCTGTCACAATTTGACCCCCCTGTATTAGGATGTAGATATTCATTCATCAGCCAACACTCCCCACTGACAGGTAGTTACCCCCCCAGCAAGTGGCCATCTGCTGAAGTTGCATACCGAGCTCAGTGGTTTTCACCCCTTTTCATATCAAACTCCATTATTTATCTGGTATTTGACCACCATTCGATGAGATTTGGCCTCTCAGACACAAAACTTATATTTAACTTATATTTTGTTGTTATCGTTGGATAAGATTTTGTCCACAAGTCCATGTTTTATTGATGTTGGTATAGGAGAGTAACAGGCAAACGTTGACCAAAAGAACAATTCTTCTACTTTTTCTAATTCTTCTTGTAAATTAAGTAACACAGACAATAATGTAACTCTTGAGACCGTACAATGAAACCATGTGGTTTCATTTTTCACTCTCAAGATCAATACAGTACATCCTTGTCAATGTCTGAAGCAGGGGAGTCCCATCACATGATATGTGTCAAATCCTTATCACCAACAAGATCTAAGATGTGAAATGATCTTTAGACACGCAGGCAGACATCCTTTGTAAGCCTGCCAGCTAGTGTTCACGCCCCAGGATCCAAAACAGGAGAATTGGAAAAGTAAAGTGCACATCATTATGGGCCATTAGCAATAACACCAATACATTATCATCATCATCATTATCATCATCATTATCAATGCATACATATCACATAATACACTTCCAATCTCCAGATGACATCTCCATACAACATTTGACTGAAACAGGGCATTTGGAGATGCGATTGGAAAGATATACTCATTATACTGTATACTGTATATACGTCCGTCCGTCCGTCCGTCCGTCCTTCAAGTATTCTCCACAGTAGCACTGTCTTTCTGTTTGTCTGTCAGTCATGCACAGTCTTTAAGTGAACCACAGAGATTATTAGGTTTGAAAACATCAATAAGGCCAAATGAGGTGAACTGGTCAGTGATTAAAGAGAACTGAGACATAGAATACAGAGATGGAGAGAGGAGGCTATTTATAATGTGTAGTGAGCCCTCTTCATAACTCTCTCCCTCTCAAAAATCGATCACATGGAAAAAAATACACTTTTCTTTGTGTTTGTGAGTGCACGTGTGTGCGTACTGTCAGACTCACATTCTCCTATTGTCTTTCTTCAGCCTGACAGCCAACCTGCATTTTGTTTCACTTCATATAACATCATAACAAATTGTTCAAACGGGCGTGACATGGAGTTGAAGGGCTGGAGCCATAGGCAATTCTTTCTTCTAGCTGTTCTCTCAATTTGATTGAGTTTTATTGGAACGCCTGAATATTTTGAGCAGTCCTGAGGACAACCTTTTTTGGAGTCTAGGACTCTGCATATCTACTGTATGCGCTCTCTTGAATTTCAAAACAAATAAGTACTATTGCAGAGAGAACAAAACAACATATTTATGCACTAGCCTCCGAGAATGTTTCTCTGAAAAATTAAGATGGTAAATGTTGCATTTACATAACGCTTTTATCCAAAGCGCTTTACATATAGATTGCATTCCACATTTTATTATTATTATTATTATTATTATTTTTGATTGTTGGTAGGGCATTCCACATGTTGGTGGCATAATAGTAGAATTAATGCATCCCGTTGTTTGTGGCGAATCTGGGGGGATGAGATGAGTGGAGTAGAGCTCTCTCTGGTGTTCCCGTGGGCGTCTTCCACTTTTTTGGGGAAGTACAGTAGTCTCCTTGAAAGCTCGTGTTCAACTCATTCAGACGGCTCAAAACATTGGTGACGTGAGCCAGGTGTGCCAACCGGGTGGATGTGCATGTATTGACAACAGGGTGGAAAGAGAACACAACGTGAAAGGGAGACGTTGTATTGTCTCTCCACTCTGTTGTCAATACATTTTTGGGAGCTTTTCTGAACGGTGTTCAGATCTCCTCTCTCCTTTCTTATTTCGTTGAAATTTGTGGCTGTGCGAGTGTGCGTGCACCTCTTGACCATTGCAACAGCGCCACTTTCTCACCTGTTGGTACCCTAAACAGACATAGGGACACACAAAGCTTTCAAAGTGGTGCTGTTGAGCTTCACACTGCACAGGTGCATGATGGGAAGCTAGGTTTTTAGTGTAACACCAGTCTTTTTCAGCACAAATACAGGAGTTCAGTACAGTATAACAATTACAGTATAGTTCCACTGCTCACTTTTTTTCCTAATAGCACCTAGCAATCTGCCTACTGACCAATCAATTCTCTTAGAAAATGGAATCACTATTCATAGAAAACTGTGGATGTATCTTGTGTTCATAGACCAGCAAAACTCTTCCGACAATTACCTGAATTATATGAGAGGCAATCTGGAAACTCATCGACAATAAAAGGAGGGGGAGAACCTTTGAATTTGGTACCCCGACACGGGTGCCAAATTCAAAAGATCTCCCCCATTTTTTTTGGTCGATGTTCAATTTACAATTTACAATTTACAATTTAGGCATTTAGCAGACGCTCTTAATCCAGAGCGACTTACATTTGAGCAAAAACAAAAGCATGGGAATACATCACATAAAAGTATTTATCATGAAACATGCGTAAGCTAAGAAAGTAACAGTGGAATATCTATATAGTGAAACTATACATACACTTATACATATAAACTATACATCTTTACTACTATGCTATACATGTGTACTATGGCGTGCTATGACTACATACAATACAATTACAGTGCTGTCTACATAACATGCTATAAGTCTGTATCAAATGCTATATAATCCAACAGAAATGCTATCTAAGGGTTTAGGGTAAGTGCTATGGGCCATGATGGAGTCTGAAAAGGTGGGTCTTCAGGCTACGGCGGAAGATTGGGCGGAAGATTGTTCACTCTCCTTCAGCCCTCCTCTTCCGGTGGTGCTACTATGTTTTCATTCCTAATAATAACTGCACGTTGTAAATGGGAGATACTGACATATTCAGCTGCGGAGCGCTGAGTCTGTCTTGAGAGACCGAAGTATGACGTCAATATCGCTAGAGGGCACTAAGTCCACGGGTTCGTGTACTTTTTTATTGTCCAAATATATAACAGGCCGATATGAATTGTCGTCGTGGCACAGACAACTAATGTTGCTCTTATGTGTACTCGTACACAAGATAACAATGAAATTAAGCTTGAATCTCGAGTGCTCAGTCAGTCCACAAAGCTGGTAGGAAGAGATTTAATTTCTCATTCACTTGACAAGGGACGCTAATCTGGCCATCTTAATGAATTAGAATGACTAGCCCTTACCCGTTGTGAGACGGGCGCAGTACCCACCTTGTGGCCGCGGTGCTGTTGAACTGCTATAACTGCACCGTAGGCTATCTGCAGCACAGGTGAATAACTTGCTAGCGCTACTGTTGCTGTTTTCATTTTGTACTGTCCCAGACTGAGACCCACTCTAAGCTCAGGCACGTATGATGCACGCTCGCACGCATGCAGGCTGGGGTAAGTTGTAGCTGGTCTCCTGTGAAAGTGTAGCCATGCATGGATATTGCTAACAAATGCCAAACTGACTTTAGAACAATACCCTGAAGCTATGTGAGCTCTTTTCAACACTTTACTAGGCCTGTAGAATGGCCTCTCCTACCTTTTTTCTCCTCCAGTGTATACTCTCATTCCCCTTTGATGCTTTTTCACTGTTTACAATTTAGAAGGTATAGGAACTTAAGCATTTTAGAAAGCTCTTAGAAAGAACAACTTAAAAAAGTGCATGATCACCGTAAACAGCACGAATAGTCAACAGACGACGGGGAAGTGGGCGATGAAATGCTACAAAGTACCTACAGTAGGAGGCATCAAACCTAGCATCTGTCTAATCTACAGTAGGAGGCATCAAACCTAGCATCTGTCTAATCTACAGTAGGAGGCATCAAACCTAGCATCTGTCTAATCTACAGTAGGAGGCATCAAACCTAGCATCTGTCTAATCTACAGTAGGAGGCATCAAACCTAGCATCTGTCTAATCTAAATAAAGTACCTACAGTAGGAGGCATCAAACCTAGCATCTGTCTAATCTAAATAACGTACTGTGAACAAAGAAACTATTCGCTTTGCTCTCTATCTACTGTGAGTACCATACTGTACATCTGAAAAAGTAAACTGCATACGTCATTTTAACTCCTTATTCTGGGCAAACCATTGGTGAAATGGTACCCCAGCTAGGGTATTGGTATTGATGACACGGAGGAGAGAACACGCCCCCCCAGTGTCCGAAGTGGGAATAGAAGCCATGAGGATCTAAAAAAAATCTATTAATTAGAGGGGGAAAAATACTTTCAAGAAGTAGAGAAAATGTGACGTGTTGTGGGCTTGTAGATTGGCTATTTTCAAAACTTCTCTTTTAGGCCGTGTTGGGACCCATGAAAAAGTGCTTAGAAAATGAGTTTCGTTCCCATGTCATGCGAACTACTCATTCAATGCATTTTTTCATAGATAATACCCTTCTAGACTTTGGGTTAAAAGTTCTACTCATAATATCCTGCAGTTTTTTGTCACAAGCCATAAATGTAAAAACAGTGTATAACCAAAAAACGAAAATCTTGGGCTGCTGTTTTTGCTTGTAAAAAAAACACAGTACAATGAATCCTACACAGTAAATTGTGCCAAAAGCTTGTTTCATACATAGAAAATGTCTCAACCTACTGTGTAATGAAAGGTAGAAAAGAAAATCAGGGCACCTTGGACCAAAATGGCAGAAAATCTATCCAAATGCATCACAATAAAACCTTCTGTTGGCTGTGTAAGTAGTCTGTGCTGTTTGCATTTATGCATTGCATTTAAATGGATGTAGGCAGTGTGGCAATTCTTTAACATCTTAATAATTCTTGAACAAAACAAGTAGTAGGCCTACATGGTAACATGTTGGGTTACTCATCCCTATCACTTTCATCAGTCATCATCCCATGTACCTCTTTCTTCTGTTTCCTTTGACACATTTGCACAGTCCTGGAAGTGACATAAATCAGTGCAAGACAGTTTTGCAGACTCCCCATCCTCCATGCCCCATCCACTGCCAATGGGTGAAGGAGCACACATCCTACTAGTCAGAGAACGTCTCATCACTGCTGCTTGGTAGTTTGCCCTTTTGCAATGTTGGTGGAGAGCATCACTTGTTGGGGGAATGGACAGTTCTGGCAAAGCTGATGATGCCGTACAGAATGATTTGTACCTTGCATCATTCACGTTTTTGGCAGATGATTGGCCATACAGGTGGCACACATATTTGCGTTGAAAGTTGACTGGTCAAGGTTAAAACTGCTTCCAAGATGAACCTGCTTGGCTTACCTCGGTTGACTCAGTTGTTGTCATGTCTGATGGATGAGGTAGCCTGTCTAACAGTGTATCTGCTGATAATGTTTCAACAAAAACCAGTTCGGAGAAGTCTCTGAGTATCACTAAGTGACTGTTTTGCAGGAGGTGGTAAACTTGGTGACACAAAATTGAACAACAACATGAAAGTCTCTACATTTGGTAGTCCTGTGAAGAATTTCATTTTGCTGTCATCGAATTCTGAATGATCAAGAGTACGATGTTTCAACTCACTTTCTAATTTGTTGACTTTATCCCTAAGTGATTGACATTCAGCATTTAAAGATTTAATCTGTTCATGTAATGAGGCAATGTCATTTTGTGTTTCCTCTGTCTGGACCCCAATGCCTGGGACTTCAACAACAGTCTGTACCTCTGCTGTACTTCGATCAGTGATGGAGGTGAAACCAAATAACCTTGGCACGTAGTCAGGATGTAGAGGATCATCACTCTTTTCCCCTTAAACAAAAACAACAAAAACATTTACTAGAAATATGATATTAATTTGTTTACATATATGGGGTGTTTTCACATATGTCCTGTTTCAGACATCAGCCTCAAAACAAACTCATCCGGGACGTGGCTGCCAAATCATTGTGAGATTATTTTTTTACAATAACCACTGGAACAATAGCATCCCTATTCTGGAGGGAACATTTGCAGAAAATAGCAGATCTACAAGCTCACAACATTGTGAGCTTGTAGACCGGCTATTTTGGCAAATAATAATAATAATAATAATAAAACTTTATTTGTATAGCACCTTTCATGACATCAAATGCAGCTCAAAGTGCTTTACAGAACAATGGAGAATAAAATAAAAGCAAAGCATAAATAATACGTTTTATTGTAGAGCAGGGGTAGGCAGCTTAAACCACGGGGCCAAGGGTGACCACTGGCACACACTGGCAATGCCAGTGTCTCACTCTAATGCCAGTCTGGCATTAGAGTGAGAGAGGATTAGCCTGCATGTCTGTAACTGAGTGTACAAATGGAACCAATGGACCCCATTGGACCCCAAATGGACCCTTCTTAGGCCTTAAGCCTACAGGTCTGTGAGAGTGGAACCAAATGGACCTTACAGGTCTGTAACTCTGAGAGATGGAACCAAATGGACCCTTACAGCCTGAGTGTACAAATGGACACATGCAGGTCTGTAACTCTGACACATACTAAGTTATGTGGGTCCTTGAAAAAAACAAACAAAAAAAAAGTTTGATATTAAACCACTGTAGTGGTTATCAGTGGACTCTTAATGTGTCATATAAATCAGTGTCATACGATATTCTGAGGAAAACCATGGAGACTTAACAATCAGTAACTGGGTGTGTTGTCAATAAGAACATTAACATGATCAAGTCTTTCCACGGACTCATGTAACATGTTGATGAGTAATTACTCCTGACCAGATCTCTTTCAGGGGAACGGACTATGTTAATCCACTTCTTGGTCCACAAGAAGAGAACTCCGTTAGGTTCGTTTAAAACGGGACATTGTGTGAAAAGGCCCTTTTACATTGAACGTATGGTTTTACAAAAAAAGCAACATACCTGACACAAAGTGAAAGTGGCACCCGCAAATCCATGGATTCCAGTAGCCTTGAAACATGACTACATCAGCGAAGTGCAGCGATCCATTTACTTATTTTCTCTTTACATTTCGTCAGTCTGTAAAAGGATAGCTCCGAGTTCTTTTTTAATCTGTTTGTACAGTCAATCGCACAACAGCTCTTTCCCATTTCCCCAGTTTAGAGTGAATGAAAACAGCGTCGCAACAGTGAGTTGCTAGGTTGCTATGGACAACAAAAAGTTCTTCCGCATACGATGACGTCACGCGCATACTCAAGGGAATAAAGCGGCTACGCGATTGGTCCACGTGACCAAAACCACACCACTCCCCTTGCACATATTATTACGCCTTGTAAGAAATAGTCCCGTCTTCGACCACGGATTATAAAAATACAGCAGGGTGGCACGAGTAGAACTTTTTTATTTGGACTTTCTACCTATAAATCTCTTTTATAGAGAAAAAAATGTGTAGTCCCACTTCCGTGGGAACGGAACTGAACGAAAAGGGACCTCACAATACGGCCTATTTTGGGTCTCGAGCTGCTAGACGCCTGGGGGACTCAGTTTGTGATTCTAATCCCTAGAAAGGATTCGCAGGAAATAAAGTGCTATCTGCAGCATTTCACACAGCCAAACAACCGTATGAAACTGTAGCAGGAGCCAGCCCTTATCTGTCTCTATTCTCTGCATCACTGCATTATCACTTCATTCCAGCATGACCCAGCTACTCTTATTTCATCACAGTTAGTGAAGCAAATATTAGTCTGGCTTTGCTACAGTGAAATGTAAATATATTATATTTACATTTCACTGTAGCAAAGCCAGACTAATATTTGTACTCTGGGTGGCAATTCTGCATTGACTTTATGTCTCAGTATCGGCTAGACTATAGACGTAATGTTACACCACATAACCCTATCCAACCTGTACTTTATTGGTAAGAACGTCTCATGGCCAAGCTTCTTTGACCCTCCAGTGTAGAAGCTGAAGATAGATAATGGCAGTCGTGTTGGTCAGCAAATTAGTGACTGTCGGCGTTCTTAGCATGCAGGACCTATGGCTCCAATGTACTGTATGTTTTGAGTCAATTGTCTGTTTTCTTCTTTAATTTAATCAAACATGTATTTACACCCCCCCCCCTTCTCTCTCTCTCTCTCTCTCTCTCTCTCTCATTCCAGGATGGTGGAGTATTCATTAGACCTTCAGAATATCAACTTATCAGCAATCAGGACAGTCCGCGTCCTGCGACCTCTGAAAGCCATCAACAGAGTACCCAGTGAGTAGATCCTGTATACCTGTGTGTGTGTGTGTGTGTGTGTGTGTGTGTGTGTGTGTGTGTGTGTGTGCTTGTGCGTGTGCGTGTGCGTGTGTGCGTGTGCATCTGACTGTGTGGCGGTGGTTCAGGGGTAGAGTGGCCGGATGGTAACCGCAAGGTTGCCAGTTCGAACCCACGGGCTCCCCCAGAGTTAGTGTCGAAGTGCCCTTGGCAAGATACCCCTAATTGCTCTTGATGTGCTGGTTGGTGCCTTGCATGGTTTCCGCCACCATTGGTGTGTGTGAATGGGTGATGTAATGCACAACCAAATATAAATGCACCATTTACCATTTATTTAACATCATCAGCATCATAGCAGCGTAGTACCATTCACAGTGCATCACCGGCTACTGATTTCCTGTTGCCATGGCAGACGGCTCCTGATCATTGAAGGACCAGTTGTTAGACCAATAAAGCTAGTGTTAACCAGGTGACAACGCTCACAATTAGTGCTGTATAGTGCCATGTGTCATGCACTAGCCACGTCATGCTAATTGTGTACTAATACATTATAATTATAATATTAATACATGCGACCTCCAGACAGGCAATTGGTATCTTTGTTTAGTTGTTTGTGTAGTACATATCACCACACTCGGCTGACACAAAATCCCAAATGCTTTGTAGGGTGTTTTATTGAATTTGAATCAACCAGACAGATCCACTGAGATAAAATAAAAGAAATCAAACAAATGTGAACATCATTAGCACTATTACAAACACAGATGGGAATTCGATCAGAATCAATTATGTTGAAACTTCTTTACGTCAATAATCATCAACCTTTTAATTTTGAGGACCACCAGTTTGATATGCACCATTTCATATGATTTTTATCACACGGCTCCATAGATGCGCAAGCATGTGGTGAGTTGCAAATCGAGTGGCAAAGTGAGTGGCAGAGTAAGTTTAACGTCGTTTAACATCCAGGTATGATGATGATGTCACGAGCATACCCTCTATAAGAGATAACCATGTATAAATGCCGAATAAACAGAGCAGAACTTCTTATGCACATCACTGCTAACTTAGTACTGACGCACATTTATTGTGTGTTTATGTGTTTCGGATTTTCTGAGATATTCATACATTTAGAATGGTGCTCAAATCTGGCTGAAACCTTGCCTAAATCTGGAGTGGACGATTAATCTCACAGGCTGGCCATATGAAGTCCAGGATCCCCATTAGAGCCACGTTGTTCCCATGTGTATCCAGAGATGACGGGTCCATTTGGTTCCATTTGTACACTCTCTCGGAGTTACAGGCCAATAAGGGTCCATTTGGTTCCTAACTATCAATAATGTAGCCGGTGACCCCCTGAAAACCCCGGACTACATCACTGGTTCTCAACGTGTGGCCCGGGGACCCCCAGGGGTCCTTGAGGAGTTGCGGTTCTCTTAACACTTATGATACTAAAAGACGTCTACAGACGTCTTATCAAATAAAACCGTAGGAGGCCTAGGACCTCTGGACATGTCTTACGGCGTTTTATATTGATTAATGTAGGCCCAGACCCTAAGTTTACATCTGGCTAGCTCTGGAATATGCTCGTTCAAAGTATACAAGCCATGACACGAAAATGTAATTGGCCTCGGCCGTTGACTGCGATCCGATATAGATTTAACATTGGTGGCTTTCAGATTCAGTTGCCTCTAGCAAATCCGCTCAGAATGGAAGGAACACTGGGAGACTGCTACAATAATTCATTCATTAATAGTGGGCAACATGAGTGTTAACTCAGAGAGTGTACAAACTATTCCATTTCCATTTGTACACACTCAGTTAAATTAACACTGAGATGAAAATGGTATCAAATGGGGGTCCGTTGTCAAATTAATATCAAGCTGGTTGTCCTTGACATTGTAACTGTAATTGTGAAAACTCTACATGATGACAGAAAGCACAAACAGGTCAGATCTCTTTGGTGAACAAGGCACAAACATATTGAAACTGTCTGGTACGTCACTCTCTCACCGAGAGAGGCTTTTGAATCCTTTTGCACAGATGGGGAAAATACATAAAAGCCCTGCATATTATGATTAATTCAGTGGGGACGGATACCATTTTAGTGACCTCAGACAGCACGTTCCACCATGTTTTACAGAAGTTTAAAGAGCATATTTAGTCTGCACTGATTCACCCAGAAAACGGTGGAGATAAAAGAGCACAGATGAATGAGCCTATAAGATGACGGGGCAGGCCAGTCAATATGGCCTTACAGGAGCTGCTGTATAGCTTAAACATTATAGCTGCTAAGAAATGGTTCTTTTGTGTGTACGTGTGCGCATGCGTGTGTGTGTGTGTGTGTGTGTGTGTGTGTGTGTGTGTGTGTGTGTGCATGCGCGCGTGTGCGTCTGTCCACTTTTGCTTTGGCAATGTAAACGTATGTTTTCCCATGCCAATAGTAAGATTCACACTGGGAGACTGCTGATTTGTGATTTTTGACAGTGACACAAATTACATTTGGACATTTGATTTGGCTTCCTGCTTGGTAGAGTTTAAAATACATCCCAACAACCTCAACAAAACCTGGAAACGGTGTTTCTTCCACTGTGTTTTTGATATTCATAATATTCAGTCAGACTCTCTCTTCGAGAGGAAAACCATTTATTGCACTTTTATATTGCATTGTATTTGACAGTGCGTGTATGCTCCCTTGATGCCCCAGAGCAAATCTGTGCCAGCAACATCAACTTCAAATTCTCTTTACTTGTCACATCCCAAGTTTACATGGGTAAAAGAGTGGATTGAATTACATTTTGTACTGTCAAAATAATAATAACACTTTGGGGGGAAGACAAAGCAATATAAAATATAATAGCATGAAACACAAAGTAGTACATCAGTCCTTGTTTAGTGTCTGCCTGGAGATTGGGAGGCCTGGTGTTCAATACCCAGAGAAAATAACTATGGAATCCAGTGTGCCTTTCTGCCTGGCACTCAGCATCAAGGGTGTAGGACTGCAGGGTTGGTCCCTGCAACATACTAGTGTCATTTCCAGGAGGCGTACTTGCACATCAAGCTGCTTCACGCTACAGAAACAGGAGATAATCTCCTATGGGCCATATGGCTCGGAAACCATTCCTTCCCAAGGCTACTTACTTACCTCTGTCTCTTTTTTTCATGTCTCTGCAAGTAAGAGACATCCCATAGCATCAGCTATCAAATATGTATGAGTTGTGCTGGAATGGAGAATATTCACGTCATATACTATAGCGATAGTGCCAGTGTAACGGGAGCTTTTATTATGATTGACATGGCGACTGGGCTCAGTGCCTGTTCAGCAGCCTGACAGCCTTGCTGATGTGGAAACTGTCCCTTAAACTCGCCTCACACTACTGGATTTTATCAGTTTCATTTTTACACTATTAGTTATACAACCTCCAAGGAGTAAGGATGATGTGTACACTTTGCTCTCGCCCGCAGGGCGATGGGGTAGAATAATTTAAAATGCCTGTGATTCTGAGACAAAGATAGAGAGAGCTGGAGTGTACCGTTTGTACAGTATATATCACACACAAGTGTGTCTACAAAGCACAGTTTGCAAGTAGATTTTAAAATAATTGTGCATTACACAATTTCTGCATGGTGACCCTGCAGTGTGTGGGTGGTTGGCGTGTTGCCGTGCTTGTGTGTTTTTCCCATAAGACAAGACCCGCCCAACTGTGTCTATGATTGGATGGTTTTTTAAAGCAAAAAGTAGATCCGTTACAGTAGCGCGTTACTTTGTAACACTTTTGTCCATTATGCTGGTGATTGGAGAACATTTCTACAGACAGAGAGAGAAAGCTGTGAGAGATGTTGAGCATGTATACGGGATACAGTGTCTGCTTATGTGACCGTATGTGTTTGAGCGTGAGACTGGCTCGATTGCTCCATCCCCATGCCCCCCCCCCCCCCACCTCTCTCTCTCTCTCTCTCTCTCTCTCTCTCATATACACTGTACGGTACACTCCAGCTCTCTCTATCTTTGTCTCACACCTCAGAATCACAGGCATTTTAAATGATTCTAACCCATCTCCCTGTGGGCGAGAGCAAAGGTTACACATCATCCTTGGAGGTTGATGGAACTCTAATAGTGTAATTGAACCTCTGACGGTGTGTGTATCCCATCACATAATGAACTGAACCCTGTTCAATCTCATACATTTCTAATTGATTGAATGTGTAACGCCTGGGATTCAAAACGTTCCCGTCGGGAAGAGACACTGAAGACACCTTAAAGATGGAGTGCCACAATTTTTGTATTTTTCCAGCTTTTCATGTGTCTATGGGGTGACAGTACTTCATTAGACACCCTGGAGTCGTTTTTATGTGCAATGGTGTAATAACTTTGTATTTAGGGTTTCTTCCTGGAGGCTGAACACTTGACGGTCAAACGGGCCAATGAAGTAAACACGGATAGTGTGACGTAAAAGAATTGCACGAACACACGCACCTCCCCCTCTATATATATTTTTTTACGACAACCTCTGTGGGCGGAGCTGCCTGCCACATACACACGTGTGAACTGAACGGCGCAGCCAGCCAGTTTGTTGCAGATTTTCAAACAGTCATTTCACACATTACCAGTTCACAGCAGAGCAGACTGTTTTTCGTTAGCAAGTAAATGTTCACGTCGGGTCCTAATCAAGGAAACCACAACAAACCAGCCTTATACCTGCTCTGCTGTAGTTGCTCTTGTTGTTCTCAAGGAGTAGGTTGTTTCTTTTATAATCACAGTGGTCGGGCTTGATACAGAGTGTAGTGTCACAGTGCATTCTTGTTGGCTGTTGTAGTCAATATGTAGGTCCTAATAATACGTATACGAGGCTGTAAAGTCAAGAATTAGAATATGTTGTTGTGTCGTGCTGGAAGTCATGTTGCCATGTCTGGCTATTACAAGCGACTTGGGCTTGTTTTCATATAAGTAACTTTCAGGGGAGATGTGGTTGACTTGACCAATGGTTCATGTGAAGGACCCTCAGATTAATATGTTGTTAAAAGGATTGGTGTTGTTGAAACGTTTTCATAAATATTCAAGGCAATTTCTGTGACTTATTTTTGTGGACTTGGCCGCTTGTTTCTTTAAATCTGGCGACTTTTGCTGAAACTCAATGCAGTCAGAAGGAACATTCATGTTGTAAATTGAGTTTGATCAGAGCAAGAGTGGAGAGTCTTCTGTCCAGAGCCTGGAGCCTAGGGCAGTGCAAGTGTTTTGTGTCAATAAAGGACAGTTTTAATGCCAGGGTGCTTAGCTGGAGGAAATCAATAGCCTACAATATATTAGCAAATTAATAAAATTATTCATGCTAAATGATCTATCAAACTAATTGTTTCTGCTGTTAAACTATGATTTAATTGGATGATGAGCTGAGCTGATTGTGACAATATGATTGGAGGAAATAAATGAATGATTATAAAAAATCTGAAAAAACAGATCTGATATGGTATGGATGCGTGGATTATATGCCTATGCATGGATGGTGGCAGTATAAGTGCATAATGGTGCTTATACGATATCTCAGAAATATGGGAAGTGTTCACTTCTAACATTCACAAAAACATGAGTTCTTGTTACATTACATTTGTCATTTTGTAAACAAAAGGGCAGAGCCATGGGCTGTCCTTTTATAAGGAGGGGGAGGGACTAGGACAAGTGGGTGGTGTTAAAGGAGGAGGCGGAGGGACTGTATTAGGTGGGTGGTTCTACGGTTAAACTCACGCATACCTAATGAACTGGTGGGTGTGTCCACATAAAAACATCATTTTAACAAATACTGTACACTTTTTTGAAAAAATTATACCTCATATACACCTAAAATCACGGCACTCCATCTTTAACCATAAGCCCCTCCCCGCTAGGTGGGGAAGATATTAGATATTAGGAGGAGGTTTGGCGAGGGCCCCTCTCGCCAAACCTCCTCCTAATATCTAATATCTTCCCCGCTAGGTCGGGGAAGATATTAGCCTTCTCCAGCCAGAGGCTCTGAGACGCTTTGCTACAAATGCATCCTACAGACGCGTTAAATCTTCTCTTCTCCTTAATTGCCATAATTTGCCTTTTAGGTGAAGATAATGACGCTGTAAACCTAACCTATCAATATTTAAAACAGCCTGTGCACTAGTAGAGCTCATTAAATATAGATGTTAATTGAATTATATGGTATAAGTGGTTTGGTGTGCAGGTTTGTGTGTGTGAGTTCGGAATTGATCACTTGGTGATCAACTGTGTGTTTGTGTGTGTGTGTGTGTGTGTGTGTGTGTGTGTGTGTGTGTGTGTGTGTGTGAGAGACTGTTCCTTTCATCTTGTGTTTGTTGGCTTCTTTCTTTCTTTCTTTCTTTCTTTCTTTCTTTCTTTCTTTCTTTCTTTCTTTCTTTCTTTCTTTCTTTCTTTCTTTCTTTCTTTCTTTCTTTCTTTCTTTCTTTCTTTCTTTCTTCCATCCCCATGGGACTCGTCTCCTTCCTCCCTTTTTCCTCTTCCTCCTCCATACCATCCATCTCTCCGTCTGTCCACCCAATTAGTCCTAATGGGAGTAAGGTGTTCTAATGACGAAGCCCCCCCTCCACCCCCCAGGGGGAACAAGCACATTTAGACTGAAGCCTCCGGCCGCCACCCGAGACAATCAGCAACACAACCGCTCTGCATCACACAACGACACAGCAAACACATTAGCTACAAGCAGATAGAGAGACACACGGGAAGATAATCTTTAATAACCAGGCTGTAGCCTGCAACAAAACGGTTGGACAAAGGATTTAATTCGTCCACCGCAATGTGCATAGACTTGCTGGTCTTATTAGTCAAATTTACTCACATTTCTTTGCATCTAATATTACGGTATGTCCTCATTAAGACTGCTCTAAAAGTGTGAACATAAAATTTCTTTGTATTTTGCCACGTCTGTCTCTCTCTCTCTCTCTCTCTCTCTCTCTCACTCTCTCTCCTCTATCTCTCTCTCTCTCTCTCTCTCTCTCTCCCTGTCAGTCATCCTCTCAGCAGTGTCCATACTGTAATGTTGTAGTAATTGTGAAGCATGCTGAAATGTCTTTATGCTTTAAACCCATGCAGTGTGCTACCTACAAACACACAAGCCACACGCAACTACACACAGAGACAAATGCACGCACGCACGCACGCACGCACGCACGCACGCACGCATGCACGCAACGTACGCATACACACAACGCACGCATACGCATACACACACACACACACACACACACACACACACACACACACACACACACACACACACACACACACACACACACACACACACCCAGTGCGTGGTTCTTTCTTTGATCTCGTCAGTCGGTCTCTCTCTCTCTATCTCTATCTAGCCCAATCATGTGTCATTATCTTCCACTAATCACATCCCAGTATGTCATCACCGTGGGACGGGCCTTCCCACGGGGGATGAGGTCATTATCCTCCGACAAGGGGACACTTTTGCCTTCCTGTAATCAGCTTCCATCCAATCTCGCTGGAGACCCCTGTGTCCTGATATATACTATACAGCATTATGTTCATGAGACTGGAGACCCCTGTGTCCTGATATATACTACAGCATTATGTTCATGAGACTGGAGACCCCTGTGTCCTGATATATACTATACAGCATTATGTTCATGAGACTGGAGACCCCTGTGTCCTGATATATACTATACAGCATTATGTTCATGAGACTGGAGACCCCTGTGTCCTGATATATACTATACAGCATTATGTTCATGAGACTGGAGACCCCTGTGTCCTGATATATACTACAGCATTATGTTCATGAGACTGGAGACCCCTGTGTCCTGATATATACTATACAGCATTATGTTCATGAGACTGGAGACCCCTGTGTCCTGATATATACTATACAGCATTATGTTCATGAGACTGGAGACCTCTGTGTCCTGATATATACTATACAGCATTATGTTCATGAGACTGGAGACCCCTGTGTCCTGATATATACTACAGCATTATGTTCATGAGACTGGAGACCCCTGTGTCCTGATATATACTATACAGCATTATGTTCATGAGACTGGAGACCCCTGTGTCCTGATATATACTACAGCATTATGTTCATGAGACTGGAGACCTCTGTGTCCTGATATATACTATACAGCATTATGTTCATGAGACTGGAGACCCCTGTGTCCTGATATATACTACAGCATTATGTTCATGAGACTGGAGACCCCTGTGTCCTGATATATACTACAGCATTATGTTCATGAGACTGGAGACCCCTGTGTCCTGATATATACTACAGCATTATGTTCATGAGACTGGAGACCCCTGTGTCCTGATATATACTACAGCATTATGTTCATGAGACTGGAGACCCCTGTGTCCTGATATATACTACAGCATTATGTTCATGAGACTGGAGACCCCTGTGTCCTGATATATACTACAGCATTATGCTTATGAGATTGGAGACCCCTGTGTCCTGACTATATGCTACAGCATTATGCTTATGAGATTGGCAGCCGTGCCTGCTTGCTTGCGTGCGTGAGTGCGTTTGTGTATTTCACTCATTCTGTGTGGTTCTGGTGAGGTTAAAACACTGTTCAAGCTCTATGAAGTCCTCATTTTGGGCATGTGAAATGTACATACTGTAGATCTTAAAAGTTGCAATTCGCAAATGTCACACGGGATTCGAACCCACAAGCGCCGACATTTCTACTGTTGCACTATTTATGCCTTGCATGCTCCTATCTGACCACAATATCTGCATTTCTATATGACCACAAGATCTGCATTTCTATATGACCACAAGATCTGCATTTCTATATGACCACAATATCTGCATTTCTATATGACCACAAGATCTGCATTTCTCAACAGAACAGCTGGTAGACCAACTGTAATGCCCTCGATTTTGACCCCCGTCGACAAAAGCTGACATCTTATCCAAATATCCACTATAGCCTAAATGGGGAATTCCCTCTGGGTCAGGGGAGACATTAATGCTTTTAGTCATCAGACAGATTTGCTACACAACTAAAACCACCACAGTCGTGGTGCATTTCATTAACATTCTATACCACGCACACAGACAGGTCAGACTAATGTTTTATTCACTAAATAAGTGTGGTAGTGGAATATACCTCAATGTGGTAGTGCTGTATTTACTGTGCAACATGCACGGTATGCCAGCGTTCACCTTGAAAGATCTCACAAAGAATACACACTCTATTCCCCTCTGTTTATCCTCTCACTCCTCCATCACTGTCTTCATTTCTTTCCCCTTCCTGCTGCCCACCTGTTTCCCTTCTTTGTGTTATTCCTCCTGGTCTGTGTGCGATGCTGTGGTAGCAGTATATATGGACTCCTACTTCTGCTTCATGTTTACCTTTCTAAAGCTGCTCAGCTTCACTCACTCTCAACTTCGGGTTGAGGTGGTATTTATTTATTGATTGTGGTGGAAATTAACTGAGGGCAGACACAGCTGTCACTGTCATCTCATATCATACAATATGCATGGCGACGTGTGTGTGCGTGCGTGCGTGCGTGCATGCGTGCGTGAGTGCGTGCTTGCGTGCGTGCTAGGCCTGTCGAAAAAAAATCGATTCGAGTTAGAATCGCGATTCTAATGCCGTCCGATTCAGAATCGATTCTCATTTTCCAAAAATCGTTTTTTTTTTTTTTTCTTGCATAAAATTTGTGCAAGGAAAATAATTATAATAATAATAATAATGGCCATAATGCATTGCATGCACAGGTACATTTAATGTACCTGTGCATGCAATGCATTATGGCCTGGGTTTCTGCATAGTGCATTTACTACCAGCTAAGCTAAGCCTGCCAATTGTATTTATTTTACACCTGTTTTAATACTAATGTATTGTTCTGGTATTGAGTGAGGAGATTTGTACTGGTTCAAATTTGTGCAAGCTAAATAAATGAGACATGTTCTTACTCTTGGATTTAACCTTTGTGTGTTTAAATCATTCAGTTGATAAATCTTTTACAATTATACAAGCTTTTTACTAAATGTACTCTGCTTTCATGCCAGAAGACTGGAGTAGATCATGCTAAAATTCTATTTAATTGTTTTTAATAAATAAATAAAAACTGCTTTAGAATCGAAAAAAAAATCTTTTTTGAATCGAGAATCGGAAAAATCGAAAAGATCGTTTTTGAATCGAATCGTCACCCCAAGAATCGGAATCGAATCGAATCGTGGGACACCTAAAGATTCGCAGCCCTAGTGCGTGCGTGTGTGCGTGCGAGAGAAAGAAAGAGAGAGAGAGAACTCAGGACTCACTAGGGGAGATGCCCACAAAAATTCTAGCAAAAATGTTTTTATTTTAACCGTCTTCCTGCCATTGCCGAAGCCCTTCGGCAATTGAAGCATTAATTTGATATTAACGCTTGGTGCCATTGCCGAAGCCCTTCGGCAATTGCTCTTTTATAGTGCTTATGATTGATCAAGCCATAATGCTACTCACGTTAGCCGTTTAGCTAGCAGTGTTGTTAGCACTGCACTGGATCGTTCATATTAATTCACCGTCGCCATAAGAATCCATTCTATCCGTTTCTTTCAATCGCCTGTATCTCCTATTCCTTGTCCCAGATGGCATTTTTGGTCAAAACAGCGTTTCTTTGACGGCACGAGCCGACGTTGTGGAGTGCTAAAATGTACCGGCATGATTCGATCATGTAAACAAAGGTTGTCTTGGCAACGTAAAGCTGGCAGGGATAAGCTCACTTCCGGTTGAGGCAAAATGTGGCTTTTCAAAATAAGAGCTCAAATTAAAAAAATGCTGGCATGAATTAGGTCCTAATTTCTCAATAAATGGCAGCAGTAAAAGGGTTAAACTAAATTGTCCAGCTTTGAGGGTTTGTGTAAACACAAACATTGTTTTGCTACCACCACCTAACTAGTTTTGAGTATTTGTGTAAAACAACTAGAGTGTAAACACAAACATTGAATGCCATTGACAATGAATGGCCAGCGTCCAAACATTTTGTGTCCAAATTGTGGACGCAAAATATGATTGGCTGGAATGAGATGATGTATGATGCGCCAGTCACTTCACACGGGTGTGATTTTTGGACTTTTGTCAACCGCCGGCATGATGTGGTGCAGTGTAGATACCAGAAGGCAAACACAAACCAAGGTGTCTGAGAGACTGATTATAACACCTATAGGAAATCACCAGGTACCAGATGTTCCCAATCTAGTCAACAAGCCTCCCTGCTCTGCTTACCTTACACAGTACCCGTTCACAGACAAGCAAGGCAGGCAGAGCAGGGGCATCAATGTACACCACCAAACACAACGCCCTTGATCCATCATACACCCCAATGCATTGGAGGGCCCAAACCAGAGCACAATATTCCATATCTCTAGGCATTTTGTTCCAAAAAAGTGTCACATATATATAGGCTTTTTGTTCAAAACAGGCCAATCCTGCAAAATTTGAAAGCCAATGTTAGCCAATTAAGATGGAAATATCGGACAGATCCGTCTTGAACACATGACTATAGAGATACTGTGTAATGATTTGTGGGATTCTTTGACAGAATCTGGAGGAGTAATATAAAAACATGTGTTTTACAAAAGTCGGCCATTCTGGACATTTTATTTTAAGGAGGCTCATTCTGCAGTTCTTTGACTGAGTCCCTCTGCGACACCAGTCAATGGAAAATCCGACAGATGGTTCCGAGTTTGAATCTGGCTCTCGCTTCAGGTTAACGCGGCTCATGGCATGCTTGACACGCAGGCTGGCGTCTCATCGAGGGATGTTGGCCCAGACAAGACAGCCAGCCATCCATTACTAGTTACGGCTACTGATCCATAGCCCGAGCAGGACACGCATCCCATAGACTGGAGGGATGATTGCTCTGCGCAACAGCGACATGTTGTTTGTCGGCCGATTAGAAAAATATCCGGGGATTGAGGTGGTTGGCCCGCTGTCAGCAGGCACAAGAAATACGACACTGGTCGGCCCAGTAGTATAGAAAACTATAGCTGCACGCACGCACGCACGCATGCACACATGCACACATGCACGCACGCACACTATACGCACACTATAGACCGATTCCGTACCGGTTTCATGGTCGCAGCCTACGTATTTCCTGTAGGCGGACTCGACGTAGCTGCGGGGGTAAAACCCTCACCAGGCGCACCTCTTCCACTACAGTGAACGGCAGAGTGACTGATGTTAGTTTGCCTCAAACTTTACTCCTTTACCTGCTTTTTTACTAACACTAACATTACAAAGATGCCCAGAACATCGAGATGAACCTGTGTAGTTTATGGCTGCTCCAACAGTAGTGGCAACATAACAAATAAAATTAAACGGAATGTCTAATATCCACCGCGATGGCTGAGACCAGAGCCATTGAGTAATGGTTGAGACAAAGCAGTGAAGAATCCTGCAAGATACATAATTTCAGTCTTACCCAATACCCAATCTTTCTGTTTTATGAACACAAGGCTGCTGTATTTTATACCTCATACTAAGCATTTAAAGTATGAGGTATAAAGTACAGCAGCCTTGTGTTAATAAAACAGAAATATTTGGTATTGGGTAAGACTGGCGTTATGTATCTTTCACTGCTTTGTCTCAACCATTGCTCAATGGCTCTGGTCTCCGCCACCGCGGTGGATATTAGACATTCCGTTTTTATTTTATTTTTATGTTGCCACTACTGTTGGAGCAGCCATAAACTACACAGGTTCATCTCGATGTTCTGGGCATCTTTGTAATGTTAGTGTTAGTAAAAAAGCAGGTAAAGGAGTAAAGTTTGAGGCAAACTAACATCAGTCACTCTGCCGTTCACTGTAGTGGAAGAGGTGCGCCTGGTGAGGGTTTTACCCCCGCAGCTACGTCGAGTCCGCCTACAGGAAATACGTAGGCTGCGACCATGAGACCCGCTACGGAATCGGTCTATACACGTTGTGAGGATTGAAACCAACGCCAAGAGACAGACAGGCAGGGAACAGGTTTGAGCCCAGATTATGGCACTCGTTTATTTAAACAAAATGATATTCACAGCGATCGAACTTGTAAATTATAATAATAGTAATTCAGGCTCCAGGGTCGTCAACTAAAAAGTTCAGCATTCAATAACTCAAAGAGTTCTGGGACGTCCTGGCACACGTGAACATAAGGTAGCCGCTCTGGGGCTTCGTATAATAGTCTTTGATCTACTTGCAAATCACTTCCAAGTCCTCCAAGCCATGTACTTGCCAGCCTCTTCCCAGCCGAGCCCAACGGGGACCCGGGTATCAGTAATGATCCTATGAGGTGAGAAAGATAGAGTCAGTCTGACATATTTGGATTATATACTAATATGTGAGGGAGTGTGTGCTCGCTTACCGCCAGACCGCGCACCAACCTGCCACGGAGAGAGTCAAGAGTGAGTGCGGGGAGAAGAAGGCTTCTTGAAGTGTTTGGCAGGGAGCACAGGTGTTGCTCATCTGAAGCCCTCCAGCAGGTAATTGTGATAATACCTGCCTCCTATGATGCAGCCCAGCCTGTTGTGCTCAACTCCGCCTCCCCTGCTCTCTCTCTCTCCAGGGAGGTGGTCAGGTGGCACGCGGTCCCTCAGCGAGACACCACAACGTATATGCGTGCACAGACAGACAAATTAATGGATGCTATTATACAGCTTGGCTGCAAATGTAAACTACTTATGTTCATATTTGGAAGCCTCGGTAATGTCCTTAAATCAGTCGTGAGGGGCCTGCAGATTGCAGGCATGCCCAAGCCGAGAGCTAAAGCATCGGCTAAATTCTGTTCAGTGTCTGCAATAATTGGCAGTCGCCATATATGGAGAAGGCGATGCTTTCTGTACCCGTGATCTGTATCCTGAAGCACTTGTTGTAGAGTTTCTTTCAAGCTTGCGCATCCACTATTGTTTGTGTTCAAGAAATTCCTTGTAAAATGTGAATCCAAATAAAGATGTTAAGTGTGTGTGTGTGTGTGTGTGTGTGTGTGTGTGTGTGTGTGTGTGTGTGTGTGTGTGTGTGTGTGTGTGTGTGTGTGTGTGTGTGTGTGTGTGTGTGTGTGTGTGTGTGTGTGTGTGTGTGTGTGTGTGTGTGTGTGTGTGTGTGTGCGCGTGTGTGTGCAGGCATGCGCATCCTGGTCAACCTGCTCCTGGACACTCTGCCCATGCTGGGCAACGTGCTGCTGCTCTGCTTCTTCGTCTTCTTCATCTTCGGCATCATCGGCGTACAGCTGTGGGCGGGGCTACTGAGGAACCGCTGCTATCCCAAGGAGAACTTTACCCTGTGAGTAGTAGAGGTCTCTCTCTCTCTCTCTCTCTCTCTCTCTCTCTCTCTCTCTCTCTCACACACACACACACACACATGTGCACGTGTATATTTAGAAAGAACACGCACGCACACACAGACAGACAGACAGACAGACAGACAACACAGTGAGAGAACATGCAACCCGGCCATCTGTCTGTTCATCCACATCCATCTCATCTGATTAATCAACATATAGATCTACAAAAGATAGATCTAGGAGTAAATAATCTCTGTCTCTATATGTATATGTCTTTTATGTAAGGGATGATGTATGGCTGAGTGGTCATTATTTATAGATCAACCACAGACGTGACAGTGGAGGTGGTTAATCAGCCTGAAGGTGATTTATATATAACGACCAGTCAGGGCCCGCTGGCCAAGTGGTCCATTTTTGAGAGCAACGTTTTGCTGTAAACGACACTGTGTGTGTTTCGGTGTGTTTACATGGCTGTCATGTTGAAAACAGCAGTAAAGGTTTGATTAGGCACATAGGAGTGGTCATTATCCAGAAATAACAGACCGATGAATTTGGCGATTGACCAATCAGAATCAAGCATTCAACCAAGCCATGTAATAAAATCAATGAATGTCTGAAGGCTCCAGCAGCACCATTCCATAATTCATGAATTCAGCTTCATAGCTGCGTGTGTGTGTGTGTGTGTGTGTGTGTGTGTGTGTGTGTGTGTGTGTGTGTGTGTGTGTGTGTGTGTGTGTGTGTGTGTGTGTGTGTGTGTGTGTGTGTGTGTGTGTGTGTGTGTGTGTGTGTGTGTGTGTGTGTGTGTGTGTGTGTGTGTGTGTGTGTGTGTGCGCGTGCGCGTGCGTGCGTGCGTGCGTTCGTTCGTTTACGCACCCACGTGAGTGAGTGTGTACTGTAGGGATGTGTATGCATGCATATTGGACCCATTAAACAGCATTCTGGTTGTGTATTAAACTAAAGGGCCATGATATAGCAGCCTCCCTTTGACATTTTTTTGCCGATGTCAGCCCAGGATAATGGCTCACCTGTGGGTGTCCTATAGTGTATAGTGCATGCGTGCGTGCGTGATTTGCATTCAAGTTCTGAACTGTCTTCTACACGTGTGTCCAGTTACGTGTGTGTGTGTGTTAGAGGTGTGTTGTGCTGACATCAGCGCGTTCTAATGACAGTAATAGGCAGATTAAAGGGGACATGTGTCCTCCAGACAGCGATGTCCTCTGTCCCCTCCGTCCGTCCTCTGCGGGACGTTGAGCGTTGACATGTATTGAATGCTCTGCTACATTTATTCACAGCAGTCAGTGGAGACATCTGATCGCTGACTGTGTATAGGTCAAGGTTGTTGGCAATAATATTCAAAATTAAATCCAAAAATGCAGAATGTCCCATTTCAAGTTTTCAAATGTAGAAAAATAATTTGAAAATAGTCGGATCTACAAGCTCGCAATGCGTCGCACCGCGACTATAGTGGTTAATGTATGTTTTGTAATCACAATAATCAAAACCTACAAAGTAACTAGTAACTAAAGTTTTCAAATAAATGTAATGGAGTAAAAGTACAATGTTTGGATCCGAGATGTATTAGAAGTATTGGGAAGTAGAAATACTCAAAATTGGACTTAGTTGCTTTCCACCACTGGTGGAGGCAGGTCAGGGGATTATAGTATAATCTGATCGACAGGAGATTATACTAAGATCCTGACCGAGACATCATACTGTGTGTGGTCTCTGTCTGATAGCTGACTGGATATCAAGCTGTTGGCTTGATATCAGATTCAGTTTGCATAGCTGCAGGTTTTTTTTGGGCTGTATAAAGCTGTGTTGGTGTTGCAATCACAAGGAGCTCAAATTTGAACACAGGTTAGCTTGTTATTTTAAGAGGAAAACACCTTCCACTTAAACACATGCAGTATTACCATAGCCCATGTGAGTTATTGCACTTGAAGTTGATGTTATTCTAATTGAAGGGTTAGCGCTATCCTCTTCAAGGTCGAGCTGGAGAGGCTGGAGTGTCACAATCCAGTAAAGCTCAAGGGTGCTCCATCTTACACCTCACTTCATTATTCTTGTGATCTCTCTGCTTTTCACTGCCTGTCTTCCTCATTATTTTCTGCCCCAACTCTCCAATTATCTTGAAACATTATCTCGTTTCATCTCTCAATCCCATAACAAAAACCCAACTCCCCGAACTTTTATTTAACCACTCGGGATATTATATATTTGTTTATTTGTGTTTGTTTAATGGGTCCATCTTTCCACAATTTTTATGGGTTGGCTGTTGTGGGTTACCTAAGCAAATGTTTTCTGCCAATAGACGCCATTAACAGACAACGTCACGCTGATTTAAGCGCCAGCAATGCGCGGATTGCGCGCGCAGGCCGGCAGCACAAGAACACCACCTCTCATAAGATGCAATAGAAAGTTCTAACTGCACTCACGTGTAAAGAAAATGCTCCATCAAACTTTAAGATGCTGTCTTTCTCCCAGTGTGGAGGAAGAATGATTAGGATTTTTATTGTGATCTCTCACTCTTGAAATATATAATCCATTGGTTTCTGTTGTGTGTGAACAATAATAGTAATTCAAAACCACACCTGCACGCGCACCTGCAGCCCATCAAGTATAATTTATGCTTTGTCCCGTGATGGTGTCTAGCACGCAGACCACTACGCTCACAACAGTTGCATCCACGACACGATGTGAGCTTGTATATCAGCTGTTCTCTGTGCGCAATACTGTTGCGCTTTGAAGTATAAATGTCTCCTAGGGCGCACCTCACTAGCCAACACACAAGAGGACGTTGAATGAACTGAAACCAGCGCTCCCCAAAACAACAGTCACCCGTGCGCCCAGTCCCAATGTTTGTAAACAAATAATTGGTCTATTAATCCCTCCCCTCACCTATAATCCTCCTCCCACCCAACACTATCATGCTCTCCATCCAACTTGCCTCCCCGAACATGGGCCAATTGTGTTTGTATAGTCGCTCCACAAAGCAGAGCCCCCGTGAGCACTCATGTGAGCCATTTGAGCAGCCATCTGCTGGGTAAATGCCCCCAGGTCCAGTAAAACCCTTTAACCTTTAACACTGAGTATTTTACTGCATACTGAACAGCTCCCCTAGTATCTGCTACAGTCATTGTGGTTTAAGAGTCTTGCTCAATGGCGCGCCCCACATGAGGACAGGGTGTCTCACCCTTTTCCTCCCTTCAGAGTTGGAATGCCTAATTCAGTGTCCTAGTTCTTTCCTGCCGCTCTAAATAAACAAACAACACCGGCTGGTCCTCTTTAGCTGTAGTGGCGTAGTAAGATATACCAAGTTTATTACAAAATACAATGCTCAATCACGCTGGTTCGCCTGATATCCGGGACAGGATAACAGCTACATGGCTATAGCTAACAACATCACTAAGCAACATAATCACAACACAAAACAACAAACCAATACAACATGAACATGGATACAATATATAATGTATTAATGCCACATATACAGTATCTTCACACTGTCCCTGAACATCTACAATGGCATCAAACTCATCCAAGTGCAAAGCCAATAGTATATCACCACAGATGATCGTGAAGTATATTGCTTATGTTATTCTGTGAAATGTATACTATACTGGTCACTTGGGGAGTGAAAAGTACTTTTCTGCATTCAGCCAGAATTTGGCTTACAGTAGATGATCACACAGGGGGAGCTGTTAACCCTCTAACACCCGAATTAATTTCTACTTGCAAAAAACAAACAAAAACCTTTCAGATGGTCTTGTAGGAGTACGTGGGCGAGGAAAATATAATGTTTTTCTTTTTTTTTATCTTTTGGTAAGTTTTTATGAAAAATTTGCTATATAGCAACGTTGGGTCAATCAGAACATTTCCTATAGGCCATTTTTATGGATAACATAGTAAATGTGTAATTACTTCACTAAAACAACTTAAAGGAGAATTCCATACTAAAAGGCTTTCTTACCTTTCTTTGTATTTGTTATGTCCCCATCAAAGAGGTCCAGGTGTCATTTTGTGCAAAAGCTCCTTATTGGCTATTTCCCCTACCATAAGCCCTAAATGAATTGCATTGAATTGAATGGGATGTATGGGGTGTTGTGCTAATTCGTTTATTTCCATCGAAATAAGTAGTAAAGTGTGCCGCTTGGGTTATTATTTACATTATGAAGAGAGGATACAAAAAAAATCTAATTTTGAGCGATGGAAATAAGCGAATTAGCACAACACCCCATACATCCCATTCAATTCAATGCAATTCATTTAGGGCTTATGGTAGGGGAAATAGCCAATAAGGAGATTTTGCACAAAATAACACCTGGACCTCTTTGGTGGGGACGTAACAACTACAAAGAAAGCTAAGAAAGCCTTTTAGTATGGAATTCTCCTTTAAGGATTCATTTATTCATTCATGTATGGTTTATTATTTGGCCTCAGATCAATTATGAATAATATTTGGCCTCAGAACAGTATACATTATGAATAATAACACCAATAAGCCATATTTTTTTATCAATTTTATTAAAAGAACAAAATTAAAATCTGTACAAGTAGTAAATAGTACTAGTAGTAAAGTAAGTAAAAAAGAACAAAAGAACTACATTAAAATCTGTACAAGTAGTAAATAGTACTAGTAGTAGTAAATAAATCTAATAACCTAAACCATTTTCACTGGTCAGTTGTCACATAATACTGTCTGGCCAACTCACTGATTTGCACTTCCCTCACCCAATCAACCAATTCAGTTGTGATAGTCCCAGAAACAGTTCTTCTCTCCTGTAAAGCACAGGCGGACATGACATTTGTTGCAGCCCACAATGGTGTGACCTGAACAACCAGTATTCCTGCAGCGCCCTTTCTGTGTCTTCACTGGGAAGTGTCCAACTTGATCTTTGCGCACATTTGATGGGTGATGCGGTCGTGCCACCATGTATGGAGTGTGGCTCTCTGGACTCTCTTCCAGTTGAGCTAAAGATGGCCGTCCCCTCTTTGGCGTTCTGACTGCAGTGTCCACCAGAATGAGAGAGGATGCAAGTCGTGCCTGGAAGAGTCTGAGTTTCAGGACGTCTTTCTTTGGGACCTTGAGAGCTTGGCACTCCCGTTTGTAGATCAGCCAGGCGAGGTAGATGGTGTGCCAGAAGATGTACATGTACCAGCGACGGGCTTTCAGAGGGAACTTGTACAAGGCTGTGAGGGAGTACAGCAAATCCACACCGCCCATCTTCTTGTTGTAGAGTCCCACGATGTACAGTATGGCCTTTGAACATCGATGTAGGTCTTTCCGGCTTTGTCCCAGCGCCGAACAACATCCACGGGATCCACTCCAGCAAAGGATGAGACAAGAGTGACTGTCATGCTGTCAAACCACTTGACCACAGCAATGCTCTGGTCCTTCTCGACTCTGTAGTCAAAGGCCCCCCTCCCCTTCTTCTTCAAGGTTTTGTCATCTTCGAGGTTGAGGTTTGGTAGGCGGTCTTGCTGTCCCCGTGTAGTGAATGCCGCGACCAAGGAGCCTCTCTACCAGTGGAGTAGTTGTCCGCGTATATCTCATACTTCTGACCGCTGGGCAGTGTCAAAGCAAGCTTCATGACGACATTCCCCGATAAGCCAAGTTCAGATTTGGCTCGTACGCCATCGATGCTCCCTTGGTACACGTCAAAGTCACAGATGACGCCACTGATCCCCGTTCTGACCCACACTTTGGCTTGCCTCTCATGTACTATGTAGGTATAGTGTCTTGCCCAAAGACACGTTGGGCGAGCTGAGGGTCCAACCAGCAACCTTCCGATCTACCCACTCAGCTACAGCTGCTCCTGGGTCTACAAAACGTTCAGACACTTTATTTGTGGATCGCATCCTTTCTATATAATTTGAGTTAAAAACATTCGCTCTGAAAGAATATATATTCAAAGACAAGCTCGTAGTGAGCTCGTAGTTCTGCTATTTTTCAACATAATGCTTAAAACACCGAAAGGGGTTCCCGTCCTGATTGGGTAAATTCATATTTTCTGTCTACACCAAATCTCTTCACGGTTCAAGTGCCAATTAATCGCACAATAGACGTCCTCGATGTGTAACCACCTTTAGATTGGACCGTCATGTCAGTCCCTATACGTTTAGTGCGCCGGTCATTGTTCTGCATGCCCTCCATTAGTTGGCTCAGAGCCGGCTGCGAGTCCATGTGAATTCCATGGGCCTCACGTGCACGTACGCGCGCACGCTGTGGGCCCCATGCAGCCAGCCTGATCGATGGGGCGACTCCTGAGCTTCCTTCCTCTCCCGTTCAATATAGGAAGGAGTGCGGCCCCAATATGGCCACCGGTGCTATCGATCCTCACTGTGTGTGTGTGTGTGTGTGTGTGTGTGTGTGTGTGTGTGCATGCAGTGTGTGTCCTGCGGTCAAGGACAAAGGAGGTAGTTCCTGCTGATACATGTCAGCAGAATGTAGACCCCATATATATTGACTGGCAGAGAAAGGAGAGTAGGGGAGGAAGAGGAAGTATAGGAGACTGCAGGAGGCAAGGACAGGAGGGGAAGAGGAGAAGGAAGTGAGGAGATAGGAGTTCAGCGCTATATGACTGTTGGAAATTGATAACTTTTTCCTTTACTTAGCCTGGAAACTGATGTCAAATTGACAACAAATGTGAGTGCATTTAAACAACATGCAAACGCTTGGCTTTTGGAAAAGTTTCCTTTTGTAAAAGAGGTAAACTTACAGGGTTGATGTTTTTTGTTTTGTCACAAGTTTTCTTTCTTTAGTATTGGTTTTAAGTGTTGCATGTGAGAGGACCACAAAGGAAGGAAGGAAGGCAGTAAGGAAGGCAGGCAGGCGGGCGGGCGAGCGAGCGGACAGTGTCAGGAGGAGAAGGACAGTGTCAGGAGGAGTTGACAGTGTCAGGAGGAGAAGGACAGTGTCAGGAGGAGAAGGACAGTGTCAGGAGGAGAAGGACAGTGTCAGGAAGAGTTGACAGTGTCAGGAGGAGAAGGACAGTGTCAGGAGGAGAAGGACAGTGTCAGGAGGAGAAGGACAGTGTCAGGAGGAGAAGGACAGTGTCAGGAGGAGAAGGACAGTGTCAGGAGGAGAAGGACGGTGTCAGGAGGAGAAGGACAGTGTCAGGAGGAGAAGGACAGTGTCAGGAGGAGAAGGACGGTGTCAGGAGGAGAAGGACGGTGTCAGGAGGAGAAGGACAGTGTCAGGAGGAGAAGGACAGTGTCAGGAGGAGAAGGACAGTGTCAGGAGGAGAAGGACAGTGTCAGGAGGAGAAGGACAGTGTCAGGAGGAGAAGGACAGTGTCAGGAGGAGAAGGACGGTGTCAGGAGGAGAAGGACAGTGTCAGGAGGAGAAGGACAGTGTCAGGAGGAGAAGGACGGTGTCAGGAGGAGAAGGACAGTGTCAGGAGGAGAAGGACGGTGTCAGGAGGAGAAGGACAGTGTCAGGAGGAGAAGGACAGTGTCAGGAGGAGAAGGACGGTGTCAGGAGGAGAAGGACAGTGTCAGGAGGAGAAGGACAGTGTCAGGAGGAGAAGGACAGTGTCAGGAGGAGAAGGACAGTGTCAGGAGGAGAAGGACAGTGTCAGGAGGAGAAGGACAGTGTCAGGAGGAGAAGGACGGTGTCAGGAGGAGAAGGACAGTGTCAGGAGGAGAAGGACAGTGTCAGGAGGAGAAGGACGGTGTCAGGAGGAGAAGGACAGTGTCAGGAGGAGAAGGACGGTGTCAGGAGGAGAAGGACGGTGTCAGGAGGAGAAGGACAGTGTCAGGAGGAGAAGGACAGTGTCAGGAGGAGAAGGACGGTGTCAGGAGGAGTTGACAGTGTCAGGAGGAGAAGGACAGTGTCAGGAGGAGAAGGACGGTGTCAGGAGGAGAAGGACAGTGTCAGGAGGAGAAGGACAGTGTCAGGAGGAGAAGGACGGTGTCAGGAGGAGAAGGACGGTGTCAGGAGGAGAAGGACAGTGTCAGGAGGAGAAGGACGGTGTCAGGAGGAGAAGGACAGTGTCAGGAGGAGAAGGACGGTGTCAGGAGGAGAAGGACAGTGTCAGGAGGAGTTGACAGTGTCAGGAGGAGAAGGACAGTGTCAGGAGGAGAAGGACAGATCACAGACGGGGGAAGACAGATGGAGATGAGTGGTTGAATTCATAGACAGTGAGATGGGTAAACATACCGTGTGTGTGTTAACTCATCTCAGAGTTAACACTGATGCTTCTGCTGTAAATTGTCTTTGCTTTGCCTGCTTGCCTCCCGCTCTCTAATCAATGTATTTCCACGTATTCGATCTCCCGTCCTTTTACCATTATCCATTTGTTATGCTTTATTTCCGCTTTCATGAATTCATTGCTCTTTCCGTGTGGTCTGCACTTTCTGGCTATTGCTTCTCTTTCATGCATTCCGATGTCTTCATTCGATTACCTTTATTGATTACTGCTCTACAGCGGCGAGGCAACGCGCCAAGGAATCCATTGGAAATAAAAGGAATTGATGGGTGGTCACTTTTCTACCGCTTCCTTTCTTTTACTTACTGTGTGTTGGTCATCCTAAAGGAGCACGCTCCAATGCTCCCTTCTGTCAAGGGCATTTATTCACTCGCCGACGCCACACACAACTCAGAACAGAAGATATTCCACATGCATGGTCTCTCTCTCTCTCTCTCTCTCTCTTTGTGTCTCTATTTCTGTCTCTCAGAGGCGTAATTTCATAGGCGATTCTAAAATATTGCTTTATCGGCTATAAAGAAAAATGATTTTTTTTCAGCAGCCTCAGTTACTTCAGCACCATGGACAGCAGCTACAGTTACTTATGAGCATGGACAGCAGCTACATTTTTTTTGTACGATATTTTTGTTGCTTTCGCCTTTATTTTATTTTTGAGTGGTGCAACCACTCCAAGGAACAGCTTTGTCCGTGTCCTATGCCTGTGTTCACCTATGTGTTCACCTAGTTGTTCACCTATGTGTTCACCTATGTCAGGGGTTTTCAACTGGTTTTGACCCAGGGACCACCATTCTGACTAGGAGCAGCCTGGGGACCACCACTATTGTGTCGGGTGGGTTCATCGTAGATCTACGATGGACCCACCCGACACAATAGTGGTGGGGCATTCATGCACCATGGGTTAAGATTGTTTTTGTTTTCTTCTTACTTGTTACTCACTAATCACACTATCACAGGCTACATTCATGAGCTGGACAAAAAAAACTATGTTTCAAAGTATTTTATTATCAAAAGTTTTACAAAAGTGTTTTTTACTTGTACTAAGCAGGACTCAAAATAAGTCTCAAAATAATAATCCATTTCAGTTAATCACCCAAACACTGAAGACACATTTGACACCCGGTGCATTTGACAGTCATAGTAGGTTTGTTTCTCATGCAGCAGCATTCTCCCCCCCCCCCCCCCCCCCCCCACACACACACAAACAGAAACAGAATATATATTTTTATCTTATTCTATTTTAATAATCTTCTCTTTATTTTAACCAACCTACAACCTGCACTACATTTTACTAGGGCCTAATACAGTACCTTTCTAACAGACAGAGGGAACTGTTCATTGTGTACCGTCACTTTAAAAGCGTAATGTTCAGGGCTGCACACAACTTTTTTGGTCTAGTACTCAGAAGAGCACCTGGAGGAGTTACTTGGTGCTCCTAAAATGCGGCGACCCGTCTCACCGGATGGATAAAAGAGGGATGCATGAATAACTTATAGCAAAACTATATTTATTCATAAATAAAGATGAATTAACAAATGATGGTGTGTGTTAGTCTGTAGAATCAGTAGTGTAGGTGAGTGGATGTGTGCAAATATAGTGTGAGGGTGTTGGATGCAAAACAAAAGAAACAAGTGAAAAATCAAATTACTGCTTTTCTCTTTAAGCATGAAAGTCTGTTTTTTAAACACACTGAAATCAACTTGAAATCAACTTGAGCACTGAATATTCTGTAAACACTGTAAACTGACTGCTCTTTGGGCACTGATTTTTTTTTTTTTATATATATTTTTTATCCCACGATTTTGTAACCCATTTTTCAACCCTGTGTCAATCATCTAATGTGATCCTGGGCTCTACACACCCTCCACCAACCTATACAATATTCTGTAAACACTGTACACTGACTGCTCTTTGAGCTCAGTTTGCTTAAAGCTACAACCTAAACATTTATGCTACAAGCTGGCCATCATCATCATCACTGCTCTCTTGACTGCTGTCATCACTGTCCTCAATTTCAACCATGGCAGATGATGATGCAGGCCTAGTACTCTTCCCCTGGTTGAGCCTGCGATCAGCTGTTTGCATCCACAAGTCAACAGCTGGTTTTGGGTCAAAAGTCTCTGATGTCATCTTAGACAGGTGGATGTGCATCAGGGATGACAGGCGAGAATCTGACAGGCTGGATCTGTACTTGTTTTTTATTATGTTGAGGTGTGAAAATCCTCTCTCACATGCAGCACTGCTCAAGGGCAGTGTAAGGGACAACACAATGACTTTCTGAATGTTGGAGTAATTCTCTGGATTGTTTGTTTTCACTATTTTCACTAAGTCATACACAGAGGAGGCTGCTAAACGTTTCCCTGCTTGCTTTAAACGCATCCATTCTCTTAGAGTGGAGTCTTTGTCAACAGACATGCTGGCCTCATAATTCTGGAGGATGCTACTGAGTGTTGTGTTTCCAAAACTGTGGAGGTCTTTAATTTCCTGAGGCCAAGTTGAAGGATCAAAAATGAGAAATTGGTCACATGCCTTGAGGGCTTCATATCTGGCTTCAAACTCCTGAATTAGACCATTCAGTACACCAATCTTGTCCCTGTCAGCATCAGCATGTGCAACAGCCTCTTTCCTGTACTTGCCCTCACTGTCACGCATAAGTGTCAGCTGTCCAACAGCTACCATCAGCTCATCTTTGCATTCTCCAATACACAATCTATCTTGCTGGAACTTGAGGGAGAGGGACTGTAAGATCTCCCCAGTATCAAGCATGTTGGCTAGGAAACAGTGAAAACGCTCTGTGCATACATGTTTTAGGTCACTGTCATCACTAGTAGCCAGTTGGATTTTAATGGCAGGCAACATTCTCCATATTTTCAACAGAGTCCCCTGTCTCCATGCAGACCATCTAATGTTGTGAAACTTTCCTAGTTTTACACAGACAATGCCATTCTCATCACATAATTTCTGTAGTGCTGCGGTTCGTTTTGCACCCCCCTTCTGCAAATAAAAGCTTAGCAGCCTGACAACGGAACGATTAAAAGACTCACAGTACAGTACCATACGATCAGCTGATTTGGCGCAGTTCTCCAGGGTGTGTGCTGTACACAGAATGTGCACAAGGGAATCTCCGATGACCACCTTCTGACGTAGTTTAGGAATGACGCCGTTGTATACTCCCACGTTGACAGCTGCCCCGTCTGTGCACACCGAGACCAACTTCGTCTTCCACTCATCCGCTAAACCACATTCCTGGAATAGCTGCACAAGTCCATCCACGATGTCCTGTGCCGATCGCTTTTCCCCCAGATGAATTAATCCAAGGAAATCTGAATTAAACTCTCCACTGCTAGACACCGACACAATGTACACAATCTCCTGCTCCGTTTTGTTGATGTCTTCTGATCCGTCAAAGAGCAAACCCCAAAATTCAGCTGCTTTTAACTTTTCACACAGTTCTGAGCTGATTATCTGTGCAATAGTTTGCATGATGCGGGACCCCCCTTCGCGTGAATGATAGGCACTTCCAACGTTAACTCCGAGCCTCTTGAACAGTGGAATGTCCTCTTCAAATGAACTCATGGGCCGTGCATGTTTCGCTTTGTGAAAGGCCAACAGAAATATGTTGCACAGTGCTTGACGCTGTTCTTCATTACATTTTCCCTGCCACTTGTCAAGTGGGCGACTTGGATCCTTGTTAATTGTTTCAACTATGTTGACGTGCTCTTTGCTTTTCTCATGCTTATCAAAAGCTGGGTGACTGAAATTCTTTGTCCCTGTATAAAAGGTGCAGTTTTTATCGGCCAGATTGGGATGCTCACGGCATATTTTGCACCACATCTCACTGCGCTCAGCATTAGTTTGGAGCCAGCCGACATCATCCAACCACTTTTCCGCAAACACACGTTTTTGTGGTTCCGTTTGGCGTCTCTTTGGAGGTGGTGGTGCTGGAACACCAAAATAGTTACTTAATGGCGCTTGCTTCTTGGACATTTTGACGAGAGTTTGGCTGTAATACTGCCAGCCCAGGTAACTTTTTTTCCGTGGTAAACTCTAAACTCCTGTCCTCCTCCTCCTCCCACTCTCCCAGTAGCAAAGCAGCATGCATGGATTTGGAATCCTCCCTCGTTTGAGTAAGGACGCGCTGTGATTGGCCACAATGGCCAGTGCACTCTCGCAAGACGTGCTGTCACTGCTGTGATTGGCCAGTAGCCACTTTGAGTGGCAGTCGGTGGGAAATGCTCTCGCCACAACATGTGCTAGTATTCTGGCCATAATAATCATTCTGGGCGGCCCCAGCTGTTGGTACGCAGAAGCGCTTCCCGGCGCTTGATTGACAGCGCATTTTTAATTTTGGCTGCGCATGCGCACCTGCGCACCACTTATGTGCAGCCCTGGTAATGTATACATCATCGTACAACGGTGTCACGCACCAAAAATAGCCAATCTACAAGCTCACATTGCACCTGGTTGCATCGCGTTGTGAACTTGTAGCTCTGCCTTTTCGGCAACGATGGACTGAGAAGTTGCACATTGAATACGTCATGTATTATGTGAGAATATTCAATCGATCCGCGGCAGATATTATAACTCTATGGCAGGGAGATTTGACTTTCCCAAACGTATTATTATGAATTGGATGAATAACTTATGGCGACGTCTTACCGTGCTAAGCGTGCTTGCCTTGGGTAGCAAGCACGGTAAGCACAACATGCGTTGGGTGGAAGAGCAGGATGGTTGTTCAGCTGACTGAGCCGTCAGCTGCTGCAGAAATGAATTTTGTGCGTGTTAGCAGCAGCCGGATGTTTACATCGTGAGTTTATTTATTTTTTAGTTTATTTGACGCGTTGAGCACTTACTTTTTGAAATGTTAGATTCGACTTAAGTTATTATTATTATTATTATTATTATTCACAAACAAGTAAAAAGTGCAAATAAGTTATATATATATATATTAGAAAGGTGAAAAGGCAAAAATACAACTTTTCTGAATGCCTGGCTGCGGACCACCAGCAGTACCTCCGCGGACCACCAGGGGGCCGCGGACCACCGGTTGAAAACCCCTGCCCTATGTGACTATGAGCATCATATAATGAGTACCAGTAGGGGCGCTGTTTGCCAGAAACAGAGAGAGAGAGAGACAGTGCTGCACTGTTGTCTGCTAAAGAGAGAGAGAGAGAGAAGGGGGGGGGGGAGAGGGGAGTTGCACCACTCGGTTCACACAGGTGTGATTTTGTATAGAGGGATACTGTAGGTATACAGTAGGCTGGCAGGAAATGGGGAGATAGATGGGGGGGTGACATGCAGTAAAGGCCGTCGGGATCAGGAGTCGAACCCGCGGCACACTGCCAGACAAGTGAACCCGCGGCACACTGCCAGACAAGTGAACCCGCGGCACACTGCCAGACAAGTGAACCCGCGGCACAAGGTGCCCAGACGGCTACGCCAGACGCCTGGGCCGACAGCAGCTACAGTTACTTCAGGGCCATAAGGCACTTAGGCAGCGGTTATATACGGATCCACATAGGGGTGCCCTATGGGGAGGCCATAATAGCTGAGGTGTACCATTGACACAGCTTGACACCTCTGTATTGATTGCCTGCACCTGGCCTACAGGGCAGGGCTCTGTAGATAATATAGTGACAGTTACTTCTGACCATAGGCAGCAGCTGTAGTCACAGCTACGTCAGGACCATGGGCAGCAGCTGTAGTCACAGCTACGTCAGGACCATGGACAGCAGCTGTAGTCACAGCTACGTCAGGACCATGGACAGCAGCTGTAGTCACAGCTACGTCAGGACCATGGGCAGCAGCTGTAGTCACAGCTACGTCAGGACCATGGACAGCAGCTTGTGTCTCTGTCTCTCTCTAGGCTAGTATTAGAATTGTCCAGAGGATGGGTCGACAAACGTATCCAGACTTGCAAGGCGCACCGTCTCTCCGATCTGCACCAAAATATTCCCCTGAATATTGTTCAGGGGACTGCCATGAAAATAATACTAAATCGATTACTTTGGGCACTACAGCAGTGTTTAACTTTTAAAATGGCCATTCCTAGTTCTTGTATGAATAAATGGCCAGAATTTCCCTGAACCGTGTGTTTGTGCGTGTGTGTGTGTATGTCAGTCTATTGGTCTGATTGTATGTGTTCAAAATGCACGCACGCACGCACGCACACGCACACACACACACACACACACACACACACACACACACACACACACACACACACACACACCACAACAGTGAACACCAAGGATTGTATGTCCTATAAGTATAATCACATTAAGCAGGACATCTTCAGCAATGGTACAATGGTGGACCAAGTATAATACTCATAAGTACACTCAGGCATTCAAAAGTATAGGCCTACACCTTTTTATAATATCAATGCGGAGCTATATTGAAATGTAGAAAATGTATATATTATTAGTAAATGGTAAATGGTGTATTTATATAGCGCCTTTATCCAAGACGCTTTACATAGATTGTGCATTACATTCACCCATTCACACACACATTCATACACCGATGGCGGCAGGAAACCATGCAAAGCACCAACCAGCACATCAGGAGCAATTAGGGGTTCAGTGTCTTGCTCAAGGACACTTCGACACTGACTCTAGCCTGGGTTCGAGCTGGCAACCTTGCGGTTACCATCCAGCCTGAGCCACTGCCACCCCATTCTTACTACTACTACTACTACTAGTTGTAGTAGTAGTAGTAGTAGTAGTAGTAGTATTTTAGTATTTTTCAGAAATATATAATAAATCGTGGAGTGAGTCAAAAGTACAATATCTTTCTGTGAAAATCATGAGCTTGCAAAAAGAAAGAAAGTGTTTCTCAAGTAAATGTATTTATAGTTGCTGTGCACCACTGTTCCACCATTCCAACGATTAATGTTTATATGAATCGCACTGAGTTATCCCTTGGACATGCAGGTGTTATTAAAAGCTCTATTACAGTTAATGCAGGCGTGCTTTTGGCACAAGTACACTGCAGCTTTAGCAAGAAACCTGCCAGCACTCCCAGGCGCCCATGGCTTTAGGCCATTTCTCTCACGCACGCACAGCCACGCACGCACACACAGCCACACACACAGCTTTTTCGAGCTCCTGGCTCTCTCTCTCTCTCTCTCTCTCTCTCTCCTTATCTCTCTCTCAGACAGAGATGGAGTGCTCTCATTGGCAGGATTAGATTGGAGGGAGAAGGGTGAGAAACGGAGAGACGAAGATAAAGAAGGTGTGAAACGGAGAGCCAAGTTCACCTCACCCCAAACTTTATGATAAATGCTGTCAAAGTCAGCCGTGTGTACGTGTGTGTGTGTGTGTGTGTGTGTGTGTGTGTGTGTGTGTGTGTGTGTGTGTGTGTGTGTGTGTGTGTGTGTGTGTGTGTGTGTGTGTGTGTGTGTGTGTGTGTGTGTGTGTGTGTGTGTGTGTGTGTGTGTTCACGTGTGAGATATGGATGCACATTTGGCTTTCCGTGCTTTAACGCCATTTAGACCCTGACTAGAAGGTCTCTAAATCACTGTGAGAATGATCTGTATTCTGGATGGCCATTTGGGAATGTGTTGTAAATACTTGGAAGTGTTGGCGGTTAAACGCGGTCAACCATATCAATAAAGTTAAACAGTCACCTGTCTCTCTTTAACCCTTGTCTTTATCATCTATGGTTTCATGAGGGGGGTCCAGGTGGTGCCCTATAAGTGATGAAGAGTTGGTAACCAAATCGACCCGTATAGATCTTTAACTCTTAATTGAGAGCGTAAAACGAAACCAAATGGACCCAATGGGCCCCCACGGGTCCATTTGGTTTTGTTTTATGCTCTCAAGCATTGAATTATTGTTAAACCCTCTGCATTACTTAATTTACAAGAAGTTTTACACAATTGGAGAATGTAGAAGAATTGTTATATTTATCAACGACAAGAAGATATTCTTTAGTTTTGTGTCTGAGAGGCTAAATGTCATCAAATGGTGGTCCGTGGCTCAAATGGTGGTCCGTGGCTCACATGGTGGTCCGTGGCTCAAATGGTGGTCCGTGGCTCAAATGGTGGTCCGTGGCTCAAATGGTGGTCCGTGGCTCAAATGCCCAATAAATAATGGGCCTCCATATGAAAAGGGTTGAAAACCCCACTTGTTAACATTATAGACCCGTCCCATATATATATTTTAGACCCATTGGAAAACTAGCTGTAAAACAAAAAAACAACAAAAGTACTTTGTACTGTCGTTGTCCCCACGGTCCATCTGGAACTAGTGAAAATAGCAGATGTACAAGATCACGGGGCACGGTGGCACAGTTGGTAGTGCTGTCGCCTCACAGCTAGAAGGTCCTGGGTTCGATTCCTGCTGGGGATGCTGTGGGCACTGGCGGCGTGTTCCCTCCTCCTGCCCATACCCGAGGCGGGGGTTGGCGATAGGGCCTTTCTGTGTGGAGTTTGCATGTTCTCCCCGTGTCCCCTAGGGTAGATACCCTCACAAAAACATGCCGTAATCCTGGTCTCTAAAAAACTACCTCCCCCTGGCCAGCCGGGGCGCCTGATGGAGGGGAAAGGAACTGGTCGGAATAACGTGTCCCTTCCACGAGCTACGTCCGGCCGGGGAAATTCCCCTCTGTCAGGTGAAAAGAAGCAGCTTGGACTCCTCATGCATAGAAGGAGGCATGAGGTCAGTCCGCTGCCCCCCCCAGGTTGGCAGAGGAAGTGTAGCGCCCAGGATTACATTAGATAATTGGCACTGGGTGAAAAAGAAAAAACTGGGTTACAAAATCGTGGGATAAAAAAAAAAAAATATGTACAAGATCACAACGTGGCGCGAAGCTTGTAGATCGTCTTTTTTATTTATGGAATTTCCTTGATTTGTTCGTTTGTTTGTTTTTAAATGTATGAAATGTGATGTTTCGTCGTGACCCGTAAAACTAGTGCTGTAAAACACTGTCCCCACAGTCCATCTGGCATGTACTTTGAATACATTCAATGTACTTTGTCGCTGTCCACACAGTCCATCTGGCATTTACTTTGAATACATTCAATGTACTTTGTCGCTGTCCACACAGTCCATCTGGCATGTACTTTGAATACATTCAATGTACTTTGTCGCTGTCCACACAGTCCATCTGGCATGTACTTTGAATACATTAAATGTACTTTGTCGCTGTTCACACAGTCCATCTGGCATGTACTTTGAATACATTCAATGTACTTTGTCGCTGTCCACACAGTCCATCTGTCATGTACTTTGAATACATTAAATGTACTTTGTCGCTGTCCACACAGTCCATCTGTCATGTACTTTGAATACATTAAATGTACTTTGTTGCTGTCCACACAGTCCATCTGTCATGTACTCTGAATACATTAAATGTACTTTGTTGCTGTCCACACAGTGCATCTGGCTTTTCGTTGCCGGCGCCGTACTACCAGCCGGAGGAGGACGACGAGCGGCCCTTCATCTGCTCCCTGGCGCCCGACAACGGCATCATGTCCTGTGTGGACGTCCCCGCGCGCCGCGAGGGAGGACAATCCTGCTGCCTGGACAAGGAGGACGCGCTGCACCGCCAGGTATGTACTTTCTACTTTTGGTACTTTATGTACATTTTGAATTCCGGGCTTTTACTCCTAACGGTGCATTTCTACATTGCAGTATTGATACTTTTACTTAAGTTAAAAACGTGGTGCCTGCCATGCCTTGCAGGCCCTGGGCCTGGTACCTGAGCCCCTGGCCAATGGCAGCGGGGGAGCGCTGGGCCTGTGCATCAACTGGAACCAGTACTACACCCGCTGTCACCCCAGCAGCGTCAACCCACACAAAGGAGCCATCAGCTTTGACAACATCGTCTACGCCTGGATCGTCATCTTTCAGGTTGTGTGTGCGTGTGTGTGTGTGTGTGTGTGTGTGTGTGTGTGTGTGTGTGTGTGTGTGTGTGTGTGTGTGTGTGTGTGTGTGTGTGTGTGTGTGTGTGTGTGTGTGTGTCCACTGATGAAAACTAAATAAAAACTAAGCTATGATGACAAGTAAAATGTTAGGGAGTGACTAGTGGAGAAGAGATTGAGTAGTAATTTTATGCTTGGTTGCATTCTGATTCAAATATCTAGCTCACAACACGCCACAGCAGCTATTTTCACCATGCAAGTGTAAAGAAGAAGGCATTATGACGCCATCAAGGCCCGCCAAAATAAATTTTAGTCGACTAAAATAAACTAATATTGGGATATTTAGTAAGACTAGACTAAAACTAAACCAATTCAGATGTCGAAAGTGTGACTAAAACTAAATGGAATTTTATTAAAAAGACTACATTGCTGTGTCTTTCTCCCTCCCTGTAGGTGATCACTCTGGAAGGCTGGGTGGAGATCATGTATTACGTCATGGACGCCCACTCCTTCTACAACTTCATCTACTTCATCTTCCTCATCATCGTAAGTCACTTTATAATAGCCACTATACGCTGCCCAGTCACAATATGTGACTACATTTGACTGAGGGACTGCCATTGGAATTTTTTGAATTTTCTTTTTTTCATGTCATATGAAAACAGAGAATCATAGCTTCAAATTGGCATAATGGTTGTTCAGTTTGACCCACCAGTTTTGGAGATATGGCTTGTAATGTCTCGAGTTGAGAAAACAGGCTTGAAAGGTTCACTTCTGTGGTCTCTAACATTACACCTAGCTACATGTTTAAGCATTTATTTCATATTTACATGTCGATTTCAGCCCTGACACTTATTTCAGACATACTCTAGTATGTGAAGAGTCTGCCTGTGCTATTAACTCATTTTGGAGAAAAAAAAGGTTTTTCTCCTCTGATGAAAAGCTGGAATTTGCGCGATGGCAGGCTCTCAGTCAAATCTGGTCACATATGTCAGTGGCTCTCAAACCTTTATATTTTCAAGGACCCCCCTGGCCCATAACCCTCAGAGTCACAGACCATTTGGAAACCACTTTGAGAACCACTGACATCGTGACCCAGTTGAAACAACAATGCCGTTATTTTTTTAATCTTACATTTAAATCTCGAGTAACAAAATATGGTAATTAGATACATGTTTATTAATGTGTGAATCCGTTCCGGCTTCTTTCTGAGGTTCCTCAATCTGTTGTCATGGTGACGTGTCATTCAAAAAAGATCGTATTATCTTAGGAGGCCGCGGCGCTCTGGCATAATCAGCTGATACAGATAAAGTGAAGTGTTACCATGGCCTTGAGCCTGTGGAGCTGCATCTCCACAGGTATTTCCATTGTGCATGTTACAGGTCTCATCACATTGTATAGATCGTGGGGGAGATAGGTCCCCGAGAGGCTGATTGCAATATTAATAGACTTGTAAAAATCAATAGGAGCACCGGAGAATGTGAGCCCCGAGAATCCATTTCCAAAGGGAGATCACGCTGTGTACATTTCTCCCCAGTGGGGGGGGGGGGGGGGGGGGGGGAGAGAGAGAGAGAGAGAGAGAGAGAGAGAGAGAGAGAGAGAGAGAGAGAGAGAGAGAGAGAGAGACAGACATTAGGGGGTTTAAAAGAGGCCTGTCGAGATGTGTCAAAAAGCTAAACGCGAGGATGAGAGAAAGGTGCAAAGGGAGGGCTGCATGTGCTAGAGATGGAACACTGTTCTGTTACAATGTGTCAGAGAGAGAAGGAACATTCATGATATGTGTGTATGCGAGAGAGAGAGAGAGAGCAGCGATGGGCTGTCTCGTGGCGTGGCCCATCTCCTTTTATGAGTGTCCATGTTTTATGAATAGTATAAACAAGCTCTGCATGCAGAAGACGGCTGAGAAAGGCTGGTTTGGGGCGACAAAACAAAATGGTGCAGAGATAAAATGCTACGAGGAGGACAGCACCAAGCAGGAAAGAGAGTGCATTGAGGGACAGTGACGTGAAATGAGACAGAAAAGGAGGTAATAAGGGACTCCCTGGATGACATTTTAGATCGAGGCTTGTTCAATCAAAAGAAGTGAGTGATTCCCCCATGGGGATGAAATGAATAAGGAGGAGGGAGACATACTATATAAAGATAGATGGACAGGTGCAGTGAGGGGTGACAGACATGCTAAAGGAACAGGATGGCACCTTAATAAAGGGACGGCACGCCAAGGGTCTTCTGGTACTGTCTCGCTCCCCTGTGCCGTGGTGAATGTCGGGAGGCCCACACTCTCGGCATGAGTGAGCAAAGTTCTCTTAAGTTAGCCTCGTCTCGGAACCCGCTTGGTGGCGAGCCCTGAATCTAATGCCACTGGGGCCACAGTATTAGCATCAGCATGCAATTAGCCGTCTTTATGCGAGTTCGGCGCACCGAAGAGCACAACGCAAAGCAGAAGTAGCGACATTAAGTGAGTAATAGTATGGGACACCTTTTTGAGCTACTGCCCCCTGGTTTGGCAGCATTCTCAGCCCGGGGACACTTTTGGGGGCGTGGCACTTCCTCATTTGAAGACCGGAAGTGGTTTTCCGGCATTCTCAAACCTAAGGCACTTTTGGGGGCGTGGCCTAACCCATCCTGATGACGTCATCAGATTTTTTTCTGTTTCAGGATTCCAAGAAAAGTACAGTTTTACTATGGCCCCATTACAGGGTTTTCTTAAGAATAATGTATAGATGGTTGAACCGTGAATGATTTCACATAAATTACACACAGCGTTCATGATTTTAGGGGGGGGGTTTGTTCAAAACAGGGACAATTCTGCAAACTTGTTAAACAATTAGGCTGGAATATGAAATATACGTTGACTATAGATGACTATAGAGATAAGGTGTAGCGATTTGCGGGGAGTAATATCAAATGTGTTTTACCAAAGTCAGCTTCATGGCATGGCTATAGCAGGCTGATCTGGGCAATTTTGGGGGAGATGTCTGTGCACTAACAGCCCATCTATTGCATATAGCTCCTCATAGATTCTTTGGTATGTGAAGTCAGCCTAAGCTATTAACATTACTATCTTTTGATAAAACATTAAACAGTTTTCCCCCTTTAGGTTAGGATGAAAAGTTGAAGGCTGCACTATGGTGTCCCCTCCGTCAAATCTACCCCCATATGTAAATTTACACATAACTTTGAGCACTTTGATATTATAACTTTGTGATTTATCCTTCATGCTGTCTTAATGTTTTGTTTTAATGTATGTATTGTATTATTTTTGTATGTGGTGTTGTGTTTTGCATGCTTCATGTTGTCTTAATGTTTTGTTTTAATGTATGACTTGTATTATTTTGGTAGGTGGTGGTGTGCTTTGTGAATTTTGTATGTTTCATGTTGTCTTAATGTTTTGTTTTAATGTATGACTTGTATTATTTTGGTATGTGGTGGTGTGCTTTGTGAATTTTGTATGCTTCATGTTGTCTTAATGTTTTGTTTTAATGTATAACTTGTATTATTTTGGTGTGTTGTGTGGTGCTTTGTGAATTTTGTATGTTTCATGTTGTCTTAATGTTTTGTTTAATGTATGTCTTGTATTATTTTTGGTATGTTATGTTGTATTTTGTGAATTTTGCATGTTTCATGGTGTCTTAATGTTTTGTTTTAATGTATGACTTGTATTATTTTGGTATGTGGTGGTGTGTTTTGTGAATTTTGCATGCTTCATGTTGTCTTAATGTTTTGTTTTAATGTATGACTTGAATTATTTCGGTGTGTTGTGTGGTGCTTTGTGAATTTTGTATGTTTCATGTTGTCTTAATGTTTTGTTTAATGTATGTCTTGTATTATTTTTGGTATGTTGTGTTGTATTTTGTGAATTTTGCATGTTTCATGGTGTCTTAATGTTTTGTTTTAATGTATGTATTGTATTATTTTGGTATGTGGTGTTGTGTTTTGTGAATTTTGCATGCTTCATGTTGTCTTAATGTTTTGTTTTAATGTATGACTTGTATTATTTTGGTAGGTGGTGGTGTATTTTGTGAATTTTGCATGTTTCATGGTGTCTTAATGTTTTGTTTTAATGTATGACTTGTATTATTTTGGTATGTGGTGGTGTGTTTTGTGAATTTTGCATGCTTCATGTTGTCTTAATGTTTTGTTTTAATGTATGACTTGAATTATTTCGGTGTGTTGTGTGGTGCTTTGTGAATTTTGTATGTTTCATGTTGTCTTAATGTTTTGTTTAATGTATGTCTTGTATTATTTTTGGTATGTTGTGTTGTATTTTGTGAATTTTGCATGTTTCATGGTGTCTTAATGTTTTGTTTTAATGTATGTATTGTATTATTTTGGTATGTGGTGTTGTGTTTTGTGAATTTTGCATGCTTCATGTTGTCTTAATGTTTTGTTTTAATGTATGACTTGTATTATTTTTGTATGTGGTGTTGTGTTTTGTGAATTTTGTATGTTTCATGTTGTCTTAATGTTTTGTTTTAATGTATGACCTGTATTATTTTGGTATGCGGTGGTGTGCTTTGTGAATTTTGCATGCTTCATGTGGTCTTAATGTTTTGTTTTTATGTATGACATGTATTATTTTGGTGTGTTGTGTGGTGCTTTGTGAATTTTGCATGCTTCATGTTGTCTTAATGTTTTGTTTAATGTATGTCTTGTATTATTATTAGGGCCGGGACTAATTGCGATTAATTTAGATTAATTAACTACAGAAAAATTAATCGCGATTAACTACAGATAAATTAATCGCACCTTTTTTTTCACTGCGGAACGTTTCTCACTGGGCGCTTTTCTATAGTACTGAAAACTGGAAATAATAAAAAGTCACCCCATTTTGTGTTGCCTAGAACTGGAGGTCTGACAAAAAACAGTAACAATATGAAGTAAGTACAGCTTTGTGATGTCACTGAGATGTACTTGTTACTGTTACTAAATCTTTTTCAGACCTCCAGTTCTAGGCAACACAGAATGGGGTGACTTTTTATTATTATTTCCACAACAGGTATATTAATGACAGTAAAATGTTGAAAATGAGTGGTATCCTGTAGTCACTATTCGTTGATTCACTGGGATACCAAAAAACATAAAAAAAAAGGTTTCTCGCTGTTCTCGGGTTGAATATTGATATGCGATTAAAATGCGATTAATCTAGATTAATTAATCGCAAAGCCTCTGATTAATTAGATTAATTTTTTTAATCGAGTCCCAGCTCTAATTATTATGGTATGTGGTGGTGTGTTTTGTGAATTTTGTATGCTTCATGTTGTCTTAATGTTTTGTTTAATGTATGACTTGTATTATTTTTGGTATGTGGTGTTGTGTTTTGTGAATTTTGTATGCTTCATGTTGTCTCAATGTTTTGTTTTAACGTATGTCCTGTATTATTTTGGTATGTGGTGTTGTGTTTTGTGAATTTTGTTTGCTTCATGTTGTCTTAATGTTTTGTTTAATGTATGTCTTGTATTATTTTTGGTATGTTGTGTTGTTTTTTTAATTTTGTATGCTACATGGTGTCTTAATGTTTAATGTATGTATTGTATTATTTTGGTGTGTTGTGTTGTGTTCTATCAGTTTGACCATCTGTTTGACCATCTGTTTGTGATTACAGACGTCTCCACCACAATGGGGAAGTGAAACTAACTCGAAAGAGGAAGTACCAACTGTAGTAGTTGCAATTTTTTTTTACAACAGGCCAATTTGAAAACAATGCCATTTCTTTCTTATACCTTGAATGGCATTGTTTTCAAATTGGCCTGTTGTAAAAATAAATAAATAATAATCTCTTTTGAAGACCGGAAGTGGTTTTTCAGCATTCTCAAACCTAAGGCACTATGGGCGGGGCCTAGCCTAACTTGATAACGTCATCAGATTTCTTCTTTTTGATGGCACTTTCAGATTGACAGTTGCAACTACTACAGTTGGTACTTCCTCTTTCGAGTTAGTTTCACTTCCCCATTTTGGTGGAGACGTCTGTAATCACAAACAGATGGTCAAACAGATGGTCAAACTGATAGAACACAACACAACAACACACCAAAATAATACAATACATACATTAAACAAAACATTAAGACACCATGTAGCATACAAAATTAAAAACAACAACACAACATACCAAAAATAATACAAGACATACATAAAAACAAAACATTAAGACCACATGAAGCATGCAAAATTCACAAAACACACCACCACATACCAAAATAATACAAGTCATACATTAAAACAAAACATTAAGACAACATGAAACATACAAAATTCACAAAACACAACACCACATACCAAAATAATACAAGTCATACATTAAAACAAAACATTAAGACACCATGAAACATGCAAAATTCACAAATCACCACACAACACACCAAAATAATACAATACATACATTAAACAAAACATTAAGACAACATGAAGCATGCAAAACACAACACCACATACCAAAATAATACAATACATACATTAAACCAAAACATTAAGAGAGCATGAAGGATAAATCACAAAGTTATAATATCAAAGTGCTCAAAGTGTATGTGTAAATTTACATATGGGGGTAGATTTGACGGAGGGGACACCATAGTGCATCCTTCAACTTTTCATCCTAACCTAAAGGGGGAAAACTGTTTCATGTTTTATCAAAAGATAGTAATGTTAATAGCTTAGGCTGACTTCACATACCAAAGAATCTATGAGGAGCTATATGCAATAGATGGGCTGTTAGTGCACAGACATCTCCCCCAAAATTGCCCTGATCAGCCTGCTATAGCCATGCCATGAGGCTGACTTTGGTAAAACACATTTTATATTACTCCCCGCAAATCGCTACACCTTATCTCTATAGTCATCTATAGTCAACGTATATTTCATATTCCAGCCTAATTGTTTAACAAGTTTGCAGAATTGTCCCTGTTTTGAAGGGGAAAAAACCCTAAAATCATGAACGCCGTGTGTAATTTATGTGAAATCATTCACGGTTCAACCATCTATACATTCTTCTTAAGAAAACCCTGTAATGGGGCCATAGTAAAACTGTACTTTTCTTGGAATCCTTTCAATGCTTTTAGCTCTTTCAAGGTTATTTATCTGCTGATCTGTATGATACAATACATACTTAAAACTAGTATGAGTGTATGCTAATGTTGATTGACAGGAAAGTATACACATGAACATACAGGTTACGTCAATATGATATACATGATTACTTTAAACATGTAGCTTACTATTTTGCATTAACTTGTAAATCACAAAATATTGAAAAGTATAGATCATAAAATCCGTTTAGACCCATAAAAATTGGTAATCCATGGTTGTGCTATAAACAGTTTTGCAGTATTGAACCTGATTTGAACAAAAACCACAAAAAAATGTGTTGTCAACACATAGGACAGTGGTTGATGAACTCATATGGACACCACTGATATATGTATGTGGCTTACTTAGAGTATCTAAGTAATCATCCGTGAATAAACCCAATCCCCATGGTCTTTTGTTTGATAAAAAGTCAAAAAGTAATATGGATTTGGTTTATAAATGATACAAATTGGTATTGGGTGAATTATGTACTAAACATACCATAATATAATACGAGAGAACAAAATGTGGGGAGAGACAATTACTTTTAGACATGGTAATACATCAAATCCATACAAATTTGTCATCAAGAATCATACGCTAGCAAATAACCTAACATCAGTCCATCAGTGAATGGCCTTGAGGACACTATCTAGCTGTATAGCATCCCAAGTCCTACCCCATAGACCTGGATCATAATGTTGGGGGTTATTTAAAAAATAAATGCCACGATCGTTATTTCAAAATAATAACTATAACTAACCGCATTAGAAAACACTACATTTTACACATTTACTGAAAAGAAATGAATGTATCCCTGTATCCTGTGTGAGTAATCACAGGTTCTGACAGTTATACTGTATTGCGTATTGTATACATTGACCTAACTAACCTCAGTTACATCACTCAGTATTATCCCCAACCTCACAGCTCAGAGTGCCACAGACATGTCTGGGCATGCCTGAACACACACGCAAACACACACACACACACACACACACACACACACACACACACACACACACACACACACACACACACACACACACACCCACACACACACACACACACACACACACCAGTAAGTGATGTTAGTTCACAAAGTATCATGTTCGCACATGCACACAACAGGGCAGACACACTCAACTGTAAGACCATCTGTTTCCTGTACAACACAAGAGGAAACCACATAGAGGAAATGAGAAAGCGGAACTACCAACAATAGTAGTTGCAACTATCATAACTGAAAGTGCCATCAAACAGAAAAAATCTGATGACGTCATCAGGATGGGTTAGGCCACGCCCCCAAAAGTGCCTTAGGTTTGAGAATGCTGAAAAACCACTTCCGGTCTTCAAATGAGGAAGTGCCACGCCCCCAAAAGTGTCCCCGGGCTGAGAATGCTGCCGAACCAGGGGGCAGTAGCTCAAAAAGGTGTCCCATACTACTACTTAAGTGGTTTATCAGCAGTCTTATATAAGAATATGCAGATGATATGCTGTTTAACGAGCATAATAATTAGGGATGCACCGATCCGATACTCGTATCGGAGATCTGCGCCAATCCAGGCTAAAATTCTAGATCGGGTATCGGATCGGTGGCCGATCCATTATCGGATCGGATCCGATCCGATAATTATGTGTAATTACAGTATGAAAACAACTCTACCTCCTCTGTGACACAGCAGTGTAGTATTGACAGTATAACATGTGGAATGCAGCCAGGCTAGCCTGCACACACATTAACCTGGTCTAATTGTTGCACAGTTATTTAATAAATAATTCAGTGCATTTATATCTGTGTTTGTTACATTTTGTTTTACAAAGTTGGGGAAGTAATGTTTAAGTCAAGCCTTGATGTTGCCTTACACAAAATAATGATTCCAGACTCCACACAGTGAGGCATACAGCTTAATAGGTTATTACGTTTCTTTGTGGGGGGTATCGGATCGGTACTCTGTATCGGCAGATACTGGACCCCCATGTATCGAAATCGGTATCGAATGCCAAAAAGCCGGATCGGTGCATCCCTAATAATAATACGTCCTGTAGATGTAAGCACAAGTGATTAGACTTGCTGGGCATTTCTGCCTGACGCACCTCCGACGGTGCCATGGTGCTGGCTGCAGGGTCATCAGCCGGGAGCCACCCTTCACAGATGTTTCGCTCCATTAATCCCGGAACATCTCTGGGTGGTGGAGCAGCGACAGGGACGTCTCCCTGCCGCCCCCTGCAGCCAGCGGAAGGATCCTTGTTCTCCCCACACTCTGTCCCAGTGTTATTGCTTTTGTGGTTGTGGAATGAGACCCAAGGGACTATGCATGGCAGGGACGTCCATCTCCCTGAGTCAGGCGTGGGCTGACCGCATACCACAGCATCTCAAGGTGGTGGAATATAGCAGCAGGAAAGGTTCCCTACTGCCCCCTGTCTACGCTCCTTGTTTTCCCCACGATTTGTCGTTTCTCCTGAGCCATAACCAGAAACTTCCTTGTTCTGCCTCCTCTGCCAGGACTTTCAGGGCATTCTTCAGCTTGGAGCCTTTGATCCCAAGGGACTTTAGTAGCCTCTGGGTGGATGCTCCAGTGTAGCCTCTACACCCGACTTCCACTGGGTATGTGAAGGCTCTCCACCCTGCTTGTGAGCACTCACTTGCCAGCTCTGAATATTTGTCCCTTTTTCTCTCAAAGGCAGCCTCCATTCCCTCCTCCCAAGGAACTGTCAGCTCTACCATGATGACTGTCTTAGTAGAGGTGGACCACAACACGATGTCTGGTCGTAGAGCGGTTGTGGTGATCTCTTGCGGGAACTTCAACTGCCGGTCTAGGTCAGCCCTCATGTTCCACTCGCTTCCAGCTGACAGGAGGGACTGTGGGCTCTTGGTGATGCTCCGCGGCTTGCCGCCTTGCTGGACAAACTGGATCGACCGCTCTGCTGTTCGTGAACTGGCGCCATTTGCTTCTATTCTGCGTACTTCCAGGATTTCAGCTAGCTTCCGCAGAACACGATCGTGGCGCCATCCATATCGGCCCTGCGTCAAAGCCACCTTACAGCCAGAAAGGATGTGATGCAAGCTTGCGTTCTGGGTGTCACAGAGCTTGCAGGTCACCTCTGTCCCGTACCACACATGCAGATTCCAGGGACTGGGAAGGGTGTCGTATGTGGCCCTGATGAGGAAACTCAGCCTCGCTTGGGGTATTCTCCACATGTCTGCCCATGTAATGACCCTGTTGACTACGGCCTCCCAATTGGTCCATCTCCCTTGTTGCTGTTGGCCCACAGCCTTGATCATATAGCTCTCCTCTTCCATTTTCACCACTTCTGAAACCACAAGGTCTTTCCTTTCCTTCTTTGAGGCTTTGGACCACTTTGTGGGTGCTGTTCCCCAGCCAAAACCAGCCCTGCCAGACTGCACTTGTCCTACCATTTCCTGATGTTTCAGTCGGCCAATGGCCTGGTCTACTGTCTGCATAGCATTCCATTTACGTCCAGTGCGGACTTGGACCTGGGCATTGCGGACAGTTGGATCAGGTGAGTCTCTCAGCTCGAACACAAGCCTCACCTTCTCCTGTTTGTAGCCCAGGCTGATGGATTTCAGTGGCAGCTTCAGGGTGGTTCTTCCAAACAGAGCTGTGTTGGAAAGGCATCTGGGAAGGCCCAGCCACTTACGGATGTAATTGTTGGCTTTTGAATCCAGCTTGAGGACAGTTGTGGAGGTGATATCACACAACTTCAGGGGCCACATCAAACGATGGAATAGGGTGAACTGGTAACACCAGACCTTGAGTTTCCCTGGGAGAAAGCTTTGGTCAATTTTGTTCAGGCCGTCCAAGAGCTGAGATGTGACTGAGGCAGCCATGTGCTTGTCAGACAGGTCTGCAGTGTAAAGCCTTCCAAGGCTCCGCACAGGTTCATCAACCACACGTGGGATTTCCTCACCATCCACTGAGAATGTGATGTTGTCATTCCTGACTCCTTTCCGGATGGAGAGGCTGCGTGACTTGGTAGGTTTTATTTTCATCCGGGCCCATGCTAGAAGCTCCCCGAGTCTTTTCAGGAGTCTGGAGGTGCACACTGCTGTCTGGAGGAGAGTGGTGACGTCATCCATGTAGCTCCGTAGGGCCGGGAGTCGCTGACCTGATTGGGAACGGACTCCTCGGACCATCTGTCTTCCACCAATCAGGATGATCTCAAAGGCTATTGTGAAAAGGATTGGAGAAATGGAGCAACCCATAGCTATCCCCTTCTCTAGCTGGTGCCAACCAGTTGAGACCTCCTGAGTTGTGTAGCAGACTTGGAAGTTGTTAAAGTAGTTCACTACGAGGCTCTGGATGCAGGGTGGAACATGGAAGAAGTTCAGTGCAAAGCTGATGAGTTGGTGGGGAACCGACCCATAGGCGTTTGCAAGATCCAACCAAACCACGTGTAGGTCTGCTTTGTTGCGCTTGGCTGTCTGTATTTGCTCCCAGATCATAGCAGAGTGCTCCACGCAGCCAGGGAAACCTGGGACGCCTGCCTTCTGACAACTAGTGTCGATGTAATTGTTTGCCAGAAGGTAGTTGGTCATGCGCTTTGCCACCACAGTGAAGAAAATCTTCCCTTCCACGTTGAGCAGGGCTATGCCTCTGAACTGGCTGATGTTATGAGAGTCTTTCTCCTTTGGGATAAAGGTCGTGATTGCCCTGCTCCACGCTGATGGCATGGCTTGGGTTTTCCAGGCAACACCCATCAGCTTCCATAACAGTTTCAGGAGTCCAGGACAGCTTTTGTACACCCTGTATGGTACTCCATTCGGGCCGGGTGCTGATGCAGCTCTCGCTCGCTCAACCACCTGCTTGACCTCAGCCCATTTCGGGGGAGTGGTGTCAAACTGCAAGGAAGGCTCAGGTGGCTGAGGTACATGGCCTGGTGATCCGAGGGGGTTGTTCTTTTGGCTGTCGCTGAGCTGAACTGTGATGTATTCCTCCAACTCCTGTTCACTGGTCTGCAGTGTCCCATTCTTCTTTTCCTCCAGCAGGCCTCGGGCATACTTGAAGGGGTCCCGGGAGAAGCTAGCCCTTGCTTTCTCCTTGCGGCTTCTGCGTTTCCTGATCCTTTCAGCTCTCCTCAGGTGTGCGAGTTTTACTTTGATCTGGTTCCACAGGTTCTTCAAGCCGTCTTTATCCTGGTCATTGGCTTTTCTCCATTGTTTCCGTAGGAGGCGTCGTTCCTTTACGAGCTGGAGGATTTCCCTCTCCCGTCTCCCGATCTGTTTGGGAATAATCCTCCTCTGGGGCATTTCTCCAAATCGCTCTTTGCCTTCCTCGTAGATGATGTGTCCCATGATGTTCAGTTTGGAGGTTACGCTGCCTCTTAGCGTACTTTGGAGGGTGGTGCATAGATTATCATCGAAGCTGCTCCAGGATTCTTTGTCATTGGCTTTTGGCCACTTGACTTTGGCTTTCCGGATTAGCTTCTCTGGTGCGACTCTTGTGGGTTCGCTGCTTGGCGTTTCGTTGTGCTGTGGGCTGTGCGGTTGTTGCTGCACCTCATGCTGGGAAGGCTGGACCTCCTCTCTCTCACCAGTTGCAATGGTTGGATCAATAGCACTGTGGTGCTCAACCTGGCTATGATTCCTCCTTGTCTGATCTGCTTCTGCAGTGCAAGCTTGCATCTGGTTGCGGCCGCCGCCGCATTTCATCTTCCCCTGATGAGTTCGCAGGCCCCGGTAGGTTGTTACTTTGGCCCACCCACAGCCACATTCTCTGAGGATCTTCATATCGTTCGTGATTGTCATGTCAGTCGTTTCCGTGTTATCCGTCCTGTTTGGTCCATCTTCCATCCCGCCTCTCGGTGGACCGCCGGGCTGTTTTTTCCTTATGTTGCTCGTAGTTGAGTTAGGGAGTCCATGAAGCTTGCTTCACAGACATGTGGAAAGGGGTAACTAGCCCCATCCACCCCTGGTGCAGTCTTTCCCGCTGCCAGCCAGTCTTCCCTGGCAGCCCACCAGTCTTTTCCTGGATGCCAACTGCTCTATTCACAGTAGTCACTGGTAAGCCAGCTGAAATAGATGTAAGCACAAGTGATTAGACTTGCTGGGCATTTCTGCCTGACGCACCTCCGACGGTGCCATGGTGCTGGCTGCAGGGTCATCAGCCGGGAGCCACCCTTCACAGATGTTTCGCTCCATTAATCCCGGAACATCTCTGGGTGGTGGAGCAGCGACAGGGACGTCTCCCTGCCGCCCCCTGCAGCCAGCGGAAGGATCCTTGTTCTCCCCACACTCTGTCCCAGTGTTATTGCTTTTGTGGTTGTGGAATGAGACCCTGTATTTATATGTATAATATATTTCTGCTGTTGGGAAACTCCTCCCGACAGCAACGATATTATGTATACATATACAGTATGATAATTAGTCATATTGGAATTACTTTAGTCACAATGACTAATTGCATATAAATTCTGCGCTATTCGGAGGCTCTTGCCAATACGCATCCCTAAGGCTAATCCCCTCTGGGCTCCATGGGTGACATGGTCCATTAGAATAGAAATGCTGTGCCCCCTTTGCACCATAGCATTTAAGAGATGCTGTTCCCCCTTTGCACCATAGCATTTAAGAGATGCTGTTCCCCCTTTGCACCATAGCATTTAAGAGATGGTGTTCCCCCTTTGCACCAGAGCATTTAAGAGATGCTGTGCCCCCTTTGCACCATAGCATTTAAGAGATGTGTCATCTCCCTTTGCACCATAGCATTTAAGAGATGTGTCAGCTCCCCTTTGCACCATAGCATTTAAGAGATGTGTCAGCTCCCTTTGCACCATAGCATTTAAGAGATGCTGTGCCCCCTTTGCACCATAGCATTTAAGAGATGCTGTGCCCCCTTTGCACCATAGCATTTAAGAGATGCTGTGCCCCCTTTGCACCATAGCATTTAAGAGATGCTGTGCCCCCTTTGCACCATAGCATTTAAGAGATGCTGTTCCCCCTTTGCACCATAACATTTAAGAGATGCTGTGCCCCCTTTGCACCATAGCATTTAAGAGATGGTGTTCCCCCTTTGCACCATAGCATTTAAGAGATGGTGTTCCCCCTTTGCACCATAGCATTTAAGAGATGCTGTGCCCCCTTTGCACCATAGCATTTAAGAGATGCTGTTCCCCCTTTGCACCATAGCATTTAAGAGATGCTGTGCCCCCTTTGCACCATAGCATTTAAGAGATGCTGTTCCCCCTTTGCACCAGAGCATTTAAGAGATGCTGTGCCCCCTTTGCACCATAGCATTTAAGAGATGCTGTTCCCCCTTTGCACCATAGCATTTAAGAGATGCTGTTCCCCCTTTGCACCATAGCATTTAAGAGATGCTGTTCCCCCTTTGCACCATAGCATTTAAGAGATGCTGTGCCCCCTTTGCACCATAGCATTTAAGAGATGCTGTTCCCCCTTTGCACCATAGCATTTAAGAGATGGTGTTCCCCCTTTGCACCATAGCATTTAAGAGATGTGTCATCTCCCTTTGCACCATAGCATTTAAGAGATGTGTCATCTCCCTTTGCACCATAGCATTTGAGAGATGTGTCAGCTCCCTTTGCACCATAGCATTTAAGAGATGTCAGCTCCCCTTTGCACCATAGCATTTAAGAGATGTGTCAGCTCCCCTTTGCATCATAGCGTTTAAGAGATGTGTCAGCTCCCCTTTGCACCATAGCATTTAAGAGATGTGTCAGCTCCCTTTGCACCATAGCATTTAAGAGATGTGTCAGCTCCCAGCATGCATTGAAATGCTGTTTCCCCTTTGCACCATAGCATTGAAGAGATGTGTCATCTCCCTTTGCACCATAGCATTTAAGAGATGTGTCATCTCCCTTTGCACCATAGCATTTAAGAGATGTGTCATCTCCCTTTGCACCATAGCATTTAAGAGATGTGTCAGCTCCCCTTTGCATCATAGCATTTAAGAGATGTGTTAGCTCCCAGCATGCATTGCCAGACGGTGCCTCTTTACAAATTGGCCCGAAGACATGGAGTGAAGAGAGGAGAAGAGAGGAGAGGAGGGGCGGGGCTGTGGCAGGGAGAGGAAAAGGAGAGGAGAGAAATAATGAGGGGAAAAGGAGTAAAGAGGAGATATGAAACCAAGCTGAAATGCAGATTGTTAAAAGAAAAACAGAGAAGCAATGTCAATGCCTCGCATCTTAGCACAGCAACCATGGGGAGGAATCACCTTCTAATCCCCCAAATCGTTCTACTACGCTGCAGTAGACAGGAACAAAACATTACACAGAGTGAAAGATTTGGCCCGAATAAGCACCTTGTTACTCACCCACCTCTTTCTGGGTATATATTGGCCTGTTTCTTCTGTGGCGTTCGGGGCTATAAGAGCCATGAGTGTAACACTAAACCTCTCCTTGGCACATTCTGTACTCCTAGATTGTCACTGCCAAATGCAACTGCCTCTTGGCAGCACCTCTCCGGGGATCACAGACACTGGGCCTCAAATTGCTGTGTAATCACTTCTGTCCGGTCAATGGTCTACTGCCTCTGCTTTGGTTGGAGGCTTCGTGTGGCCGTGTTTCGGCGAGTTTGTGTCCCACCACATGGGGAAACATATTTTTTATTATTTTAATTAACACCTTGCTGCTACGGCCGGGTTCATGGGGACTATTTTATTAACACCTGATACTAAGGCATTGCCTCAAGCTTCCCTCCCTCTAATAAAAGGCATCTCTGTGCTAATCCGGCCCTCAGGTTAATATCCGAACATTGATATATTATTGATTTCAGTTAATTACTAGTATTACAATGTTATTGTCTTCTCTTTTTTTTATGTCCAATGTATTTGTATTTAATTCATAAAGCTATAACATAACTATAACTAAATCCATTTTAAATTCAATAACACTTTTACTTCAGGATTCCAAGCTTGATCTACAAGCTCAAAACACGTCGCAGTGCGACGCGTTTTGAGCTTGTAGATCGGCTATTTTTGCTACGACATTAATATGCAATGTGGCCCCACTGGAGTGAGTGTGGAAATATTGTGGCCCTCTCTATCGTCAAAGTTGCCCACCTCTGCTTTAAAGCCTACTTGGTTTCCCGGGTTCCCCAGGCCAGCTATAGGGCTCTAGATTTGGTCCATTCCTTTTATTTCCCCCACCAAATCTCTTAGCTGATCTACAAGCTCACAATGCTGCGCAACATTTTACATTGTGAGCTTGTAGGTCAAGTATTTTCTATCAGTTTTTTGGTCTGTTTTTGCTCTGTTAAAGTAAGTCTTAAATAGTGTTGTAATTATTCTAAGTACTGGACCCTCATCTGGTTTGGCAGACAGGTGTGTGCCGGCAGAGTGGTGTGTGACAACCCGGTTGAATTATTCCCAGGCCTGTCCAGTACTTAGAATAATTACAACAAATAGCACTACAGCATAGTAGCATACCCATATAGTAATAATCATTACTAGAGTTTGTTGAGGTCTCCCCTTCTTTCCAGCTCTTTAGTAAACATAAATAAATTTTTCGGCAGGATACAGGATAAACAAGTCAAATTGGAAGGTGTATATGTGTGTGTTTGCGCATGCACTCACCTTTCTCTGTGCTCTTGCGTGTGTGTGTGCGTGTGTGTGTGTGTGTGTGTGTGTGTGTGTGTGTGTGTGTGTGTGTGTGTGTGTGTGTGTGTGTGTGTGTGTGTGTGTGTGTGTGTCCACAGACTCCACATACATGCATAATGTCACAATCATCTGAATTTGTTATTCAGACTGCTCTCTGATTATGCGCAAGGCTACCAGTGCCTACTGATCAGAATCCAAAAACACACACACACACACACACACACACACACACACACACACACACACGCTAGGCTGGAGCGAAATCAAAGCCCTGCACACCTGCAGACCAGCCTTCTTCGCCCGATCGTCCCATATGGGAGGTTCTCCTCCCTCTACTCTTCTCTGTCCCTTGCTCCTCACTCTGTCCTGTCCTGTCCTGTCCTGTCCTGTCCTGTCCTGTCCTGTCCTGTCCTGTCCTGTCCTGTCCTGTCCTGTCCTGTCCTGTCCTGTCCTGTCCTGTCCTGTCCTGTCCTGTCCTGTCCTGTCCTGTCCTGTCCTGTCCCGTCACATACAGTAGGTCAAAGTATAGACCTGTGTGGTCCATTTGGTTACATTTGTGTGCTCTTTGAGTTGCAATTGGAATATTTTACTGTGTATGCACTGTACATGTGCAATGTTTAAGTATGCAAACTTTCCTTTTGGTACCAAAACTTAAACTTTCTTTGACGTGTGTGTGTGTGTGTGTGTGTGTGTGCCTCAGACGTGTACGTGTTCATATTTTGTAATGATCGAAAACCATCCATCCGGTCAAAAAGCTGCCTCAATCCGTCGCGGCAGGTTTTTGTACAGGGATGTATCTCGCTAATCTCTATCGACCGTACCGTGGCCGATAGCCAACGGTCCCACAAGAATTCCTATTACCACTGCTAAAGGGGTCAAACACAGGGTCCCCACGCACGCTCTTTCATCACATCACGAGCCCTCCTTTACCTTCCTCTGGCACCAGAGGAAAGCAAATGAAAGATCACGCTAGGCTACACCATCGCCGCACCGAAGATTCAGGAACAGATTGATTGATGGACAGAGAGGTGTCAGTGAGAGGATGGAATCACAAGGGGGAGGAAATGGAACATGATGCGTGGGAGTAAGAACATATAGAGGGGGGGAGAGAGAGAGAGAGAGAGAGAGAGAGAGAGAGAGAGAGAGAGAGAGACAGAGACAGACAGAGAGACAGAGAGAGAATAGGCTCTGGGCTTGTGTTGGCTCAATCTGTCTGCTCCGATCACACTCTGGCTGGTAGCCCCCAAGGACCTTTAGCACGTGCGCTAACATTGCCACGGGGAGATTGGCACACGTCAGTATCGACTGATGCATGCCAGAGCTATAACTCCTTTGCTGGCGAAAGATAGCAGGTCCTCGCCCGCTGGAATGGTCTGATATCTTTCATGTATGTTTTTTTTTCTTCCCTGAAATGTACGAAACTGCACTTTGTTATACCCTTCCTGGAGGAGTTGCAACTGACTGTAGGGTGTGTTTATTGTTGCTGTTGTGGTGCTAATCTTCCCTATAGCTAAGTTCATCACTTCCTCATTTTCTACCCAGAACAATTGGTTCATTAGGCTAGGCATCTGTGTGGCGGCCATTACCAATGCACAAGCCATTGTACCCGCCTAGAGCGTCACAGGACTTGGATCATTTACCATGCATTGGCTGCATTAACAGCTGTGTGTATCTGTATTCACTCAATGAGATCCTCGTTCACTTTCTCTCCTTGTTATGATTTAATCTGCATCCTATTTTCCGCCGCCATGCAACCCACTTCCAATCCATTATTTCAGCCCTCAATATAATATTGTTGCTGGGGTGGATCTCCACATTTTATTTTATTCGTTTATTTTATATTCCCCATGAATCAATATTCGCCCTTTATGTCTGACTCGACTAACAACCTAGAGGTTTATGTAATATATTTATATAAATATTATGGAGATGTGCGTATCTATCAGTCCTTGTCCCCTTTATGGCCATGAATGGAGATCGCTGATGTCATCAGTATATGCCAAATATATGGGCATGCCCCCTTTTGTGCCCATATATGGAGCTGACTGATTTGTTTGAACCTGATGCCACTCCATATTTGTGCATAACTGCATTGATAACTCCTTATATGGTTATGGCTGAGCCAGTGACATGAGCATGATGATGTGGTCCGCTGATACATGGTAATCTCGTTACTCCACTTTTCGCTTTTTGTCTTGGACATACAAAGCGATACGATATGTTATCAGCTGTTATCTAATCTCTGTGTGTGTGTGTGTGTGTGTGTGTGTGTGTGTGTGTGTGTGTGTGTGTGTGTGTGTGTGTGTGTGTGTGTGTGTGTGTGTGTGTGTGTGTGTGTGTGTGTGTGTGTGTGCGCGCGCGCGCACTGCTCATCAAGGTTAATCAAGTACATAAAAAGTGCTAATAGATTTATCTTTTAAAATAATTGCCTAAATGGATTATTAACCACTTAACCCTGTATTATACTTCACATTAAAGCTGAAATATATATATATATATATATATATATATATATATATATATAATTCTGGGCGGGTAGTTTGAGAACCACTGACATAGAAACATAGGTTCATCAGAAAACTGTCATGATTGCAGAAGGCATTTGTATCGAATCTGTTCTCAGGTCTAAATGGGTAAAACATTTGAGTAATTTTTCCACCTTCATTTTTGGGGGTCCTTGACATGAAATATTGAGAACCGCACTGATATAGAAACATGAGGTTTTTTAGAAAAAAATACATTGTAAAAAGACATTTTTTAAATTTCGACGTCAGGCCTAAATGGTTTAAAGCATTATGTTATACCACAGATTGGCTCGTTCTTCATGATCAACCTGTGCCTGGTGGTCATCGCCACGCAGTTCTCTGAGACCAAGCAGCGCGAGCACCAGCTGATGCAGGAGCAGCGCGCCCAGTGCCTGTCCTCGTCCACGCTGGCCAGCATGGCGGAGCCCGGCGACTGCTACGAGGAGATTTTCCAGCTGGTGTGCCACGTCCTGCGCAAGGCCAAGCGCCGCTCCGCCGCCCTCTACTACACGCTGAGCGGCAAGCCACCGCCGCCCCCTCCGCCCAGCCGCGTCCACAGGAGGAGGAGGGGGGAGGAGGGGGGAGGAGGAGGAGGAGGAGGAGGAGGGGGGAGCGCCAATGCTGACCACCATCACTCGAGGCCGCCCAGACGTGAGTATATTTATATATAGGAGGACGTTTTAGACCGAAAGGGGCCACTGGACATATTTTCGTGGGAACGTTTGGTAGGCTATTTGTTTCATTATGTGTAATGAAATCATAATAGGCAGCACTTTTCCTCACTCGCTAGAATTGAATTATGTGATACAGATGTGCCGTTTGAGAACTTCACATGTCTTGCCATTGGATTGCCAGTGCATTGTCAGAAACAGAACAAAGGGGGCATTGCCAACGTGTCATATGTTAGTTCTGTTGTAATCTTCAATCTAAGTACTGGACCCTCATCTGGTTTGACAGACAGGTGTGTGCCGGCAGGGTGGTGTGTGACAACACGGTTGAATTATTCCCGGGCCCGTCCATCTGTCCGCCGCCGGACCAAGGAATAATTCAACCGTGTCGTCACACACCAAGGCTAATCAGTGAATAAAACCTGCAGGGAAAACATGCATTTTCAGAAAAGATCAGGAAGGTGTGAAGAGTTGGAGTGGCACATCTGTAGGAGGACATTTTAGACTGAAAGGGCCACTGAACATGTGGAAACTTTTGGTATTTTGTTTCATGATTATGTGTAATGATTTGAATTAATAAAATGCAGCACTCTATATCCTCTATTACCTCACTTGCAGAATTATGTGATGCATTGTGCATAGAAGCTCTACATTGCAGTGTAACACCTGTGAACGAGTGACAAGCTTCACACACAGACGGCTAATAATTATGTCTCTCTCTCTCTCTCTCTCTCTCTCTCTCTCTCTCTCTCTCTCTCTCTCTCTCTCCCCCCAACCCCCCCCCCCCCCCCCCCCCCCCTCTTTCCCTCCAGTATCCCACTGTCCGCACCAGAGCAGGCCAGACCACGACTCCCAGCCGCTGGCCAACTCCATCAGCCTGTCGGTCACCGAGAACCCCGAGGACTGCCCTCAGTGTGCGGCGCTGGCGCTGAGCGAGGGGGCGGGAGGAGGAGAGACCGCCGGCGTCTCGACCAATGGGCAGGAGGAGGAGGAGGAGGAGGGCGGCGCCATGGAGGAGACGGACGGGGAGGGGAAGCACCTGAACGAGAGGAAGAGGAGGAGGAGGAAGGGCGAGGTGAAGAGGAGGAGGAAGAGGAGTACGTGCTGCGGACACTGCATGGACCAGTGGGACAGCATGAGGAAGAGGCTGTGGGGCATCGTGGAGAGCAAGTACTTCAACAGAGGCATCATGATCGCCATTCTTATCAACACCATCAGCATGGGCATAGAACACCACAACCAGGTGACCGCACGCACACACACACACACACACACACACACACACACACACACACGTACACGTACACACATTTGAAATGTTTCTTTATTTTGTCCGCATAATCTGTTCCATACAGGAATACCTTGTACATGCACGTCTATTCTATATGCATGCAGTTTACAAAGTGCATATAGACGGCATTGTTACATACAGTATAGTTGACATACTTGTCAGACACAGCAGACACAAATCATGGGTAAAGGAAACGCCTCCTCTAAATTGAGCGACTTATAATGGCTGACACTGAGCTAGGGTTGGGTGACGATACGAATACATCGTCAATCGCGAATATACGAATCCAATCGCCGAATATTTTTATTAGGCGATTTCTCGGGACGATTTAGCCCAATTAACCTGTAAAGTGTGAGCAACATGTGAATCAATTTGGCCCAGCAAAGTAGTAACAGCGGCCGGGTGGAAATAACCTCCGTTATAATGTATGCTCCCACAGTCCCCGCACTCAGCAGCATCGGGCACCGGGGCACGGCACTTACGGCAGCCGCCAGCCAAAGTAAAGGCTGGGAGCCTGGGAGGTGAGGGAGGCTGTAGCCTACATGTTGTTTAAGCTCCGGAGTCCAGACCCATGCAGTTTAATAATATACAGTCACAACATAATGCACACTGCTGTCTCGTGTCTCATCACAATCCCAATGCCTCACCCGTGAAGTCGGGGGGGAAAATAAAAAAACTGTCTAGTGTTAGTGTATAGGCTCGGGGATCATAATAGCGCTTAGCTTAGCGTTAGCTTAGCGTGTAGCCCCTACTGGTGCTGCAACCCACTGATTGAACTTCATATCCGCCTGTAATCTAAGTTATTTTTTATTGAAAACGTGAACGAACCCCGACACCAGCGCTGCAAAAATAGACAGATCTACAAGCTCTCAACGCGTAGCAAACGGCACTGCAAAAACAGGCAGGACGAGATGCCTTGAGAGCTTGTAGATCAGCAGCAGCCCGGCCGCAGCAGCTTGTGGGCTCCGCTCCGAGCCTCCGACTGACCGGTGCGGGGAGGCAAAGGAGCAAGTTACCCTGGCTGCGCAGCAGAAACAGACTGATCTACAAGCTCTCAACGTCTAGCGAACGGAGCTGCAAAAACAGGCAGGACGCGGCGCCTTGAGAGCTTGTAGAGCTTTTGCGACCTGCAGTGAGCTGTTCTCACTTTACTTTTATGACACGAATACATCGTTAATCGGCGAATATTTGTCAGACGATGGGCGGTTGAAAAAAATTGGCATATCGCCCAACCTTACACTGAGCAGTACCTTGCTAACTGCTTGGCCCTCCTTGTGGAGAGGCCAGCCATTTGTATGCCCCTCATAACCAACTTGTGCACATGCCCTAGGCTGCCAAAGATGAAAACTAAACATTCTGAGCCTATAGCTGTAATATTTCAGCACTTTGGTTAGAAAGGCTTCCTCCAGTCTGTAGTCAAATGTCCAGCTGACCTCGAGAATGAACAGTAAACACCTCTCTATCTTTCCTTCCTTCCATAATTCCTTCCTTCCTTCCCTCCTTCCTTCCTTCCTTCCTTCCTTCCTTCCTTCCTCTTGTATACTGTATAGTACTTCCTTCCTGGTCTTAAATTCCGTCACTGTCTCAGGAATTGTCGCCACACTCGCACACCGCTGCGGTTGGCTATACAATATTATTTGCATCCCGTCTCGAGACTTTGCAGTGTATTTTTTATTAAAATAGGCCTATTGAGAACCGTGTGCACGTTGCAGGGCCAAGTCACTGATGAAATCCACTGCAACACTAATACAGTATTTACAGTAGTACATTACGAGATGCAGTATTCATGGCCCGTAGTTGTCTTAAATGCTCACTGCTCGGTTTTTAAAGTCACAGCACGGTGCCTACACTGCAGACACTGTGAATTTACCACACAATTTAAAAAAAACATCCGCTAATATTATAATTATTTATGTGTAACTCAGAGAATGTACAAATGTAACTGAATTAAGTTAAACATTCTTGTATGTTCTCAGAGTTATATAAAGCCTGAGTGAGTATTTAATATTTTTTCCTACATAAACACAGTATCAGTAGCCCCCCCCCCCCCCCCCCCCCCCCCCCAGTAGTTATCGCCACTGGCGGAGGATCACGGCTAGAACACACGGTGACAACATGACATCAATTCAGAGTATACTATACGCCGTGTGGGCGGCGGTAGCATGGCAGTCAGAGCCCTCAGTCCTCTGACGGCGCTGTAAACAGTTAAACGTATACAGTAAGAGACCCAGAGGCATGGCTGGCTCGCTACGCCACTGGCCGTGCTCCTCACAGACAGACAGCCAAGCAGGTGTCTGAGGGGGAGAGCAGGAGCACTGTGCCAAGAGCACGCATGCACGCACGCATGCACGCACACGCACGCATGCACACATCGTGAACACAGGTGCAAACGAAGGCGTGCAAGGCGTGCTGTGTGTGCAAGCACGCATGCACACACAGCACTCACACTCACACTCACACGCACACACACACACACACACACACACACACACACACACACACACACACACACACACACACAGAGAACGCACAAAGGCAGACGCACAAACATGTGCACTCACACATAAACACCTGCAAGATACCACTAGCTCTTGCATAATGGAGCCCCCCTCCCTTCTCCCCCGATTGTTCATCGTCAGTTTAATCGCTGTTTCAACAGAACATACACACACACGCTCACCCCTGCACCTCCCCTCCCCTATCTCTCTCATCTGCCCCAAGTCTTTACTCTTTTCACATAGAAAAGAAGAATTGTTTCATCTCACCTTCCGGGTCTCCTAAAACCACAGAGGAAGAACAAGAGATAGAAAACATGACAGAGGAGAGAAAGAGTGCGAAGGAAGCGATGGAGACTTTTAAGCTCTCTGTGTGTGTGTGTGTGTGTGTGTGTGTGTGTGTGTGTGTGTGTGTGTGTGTGTGTGTGTGTGTGTGTGTGTGTGTGTGTGTGTGTGTGTGTGTGTGTGAGTGTGAGTGTGAGTGTGAGTGTGAGTGTGAGAGGGTGTGTGTGTGTGTGAGTGTGTAAGTGTGAGTGTGAGTGTGTGCATGCTGGGAGGGCAGCATCCTCACTTCCCACGGGCTGACACAAAGGCAGCCATGGGAGAGCTGGACTGTCTTTACCTCGTGTGATTTTGTGTCTAAATGTGGAACTCTGTAGTCTGCCAAGAACCGCCTACCTAACCACAGAGTGGAAATGCCCACATCAAAGCACATTATGCCTTTTTGTGCATGCAAGCAATAGCTGCTTTTGCTATTTTCATTTTGATAGTGAAGGTGGTTGTCTGTGGATTTACATTTAATCAATGAAAAATAATAACAAGAGCATGTGAAAAGTATTTAAGATAATATGACCTTTATTAATCCCCAAAAGCAAATTCAGTTACAAAGCGCACAGGTACTGTTCTGTAGAGGGCCTGCTTCTCCATATTCTAGCCTTTTGTGTGTGTTTTTCATAAATCAACGCCTAACGCCTGATCATACTACAGCTACAGCGTCACATACACAAGCTTCGAAACTTTTTGAACAGATTTGGACATGAGGTTTCCACCCGGCAGACAGACTTTTAGGTATGGATGTCCTAATGGATAAGCAGTGCAACTGAAAGGACGCGTCTGGGAACCTTGAAATGGCAGCCTAATGGGAGTCAGAGAAAGGGAGGAAGGAGTGGTGAAGGGTGTGTGCATGGTCCTTGAGGGTGGAATCTGCCTTTCTTTTCACTGCATGGCTTAGAGATCTGAGAGTAGCATCTGAGTGGTGCAGGTGGTGAGAGTAGCCTCTGAGTGGTGCAGGTGGTGAGAGTAGCCTCTGAGTGGTGCAGGTGGTGAGAGTAGCCTCTGAGTGGTGCAGGTGGTGATCTGGGTTGCTTCTTTGATGATTTGTGTGAGTTTTTGAGAGGAGCTAGACCCTCCTATATACAGGTTTAATGTTTGTTTTTAGTTCAATGTTTGTTTTAAAAACGCCATTGACAATGAAGAGAAATTAATGTTTGTTTTGTCCCTAACACAAACATTAAATCCCATTAACAATAAAGAGAATTTAATGGGTATTTTGACACCGTTTGTTTTACATCATCATTACATGCCCCAATATGACGTAATGAGTTACATTATGACGTACATTTTCCCTTCATTGTCAATGGCGTTTACAAAACAAACCCTGGCACGG
>NC_139708.1:36352087-36357087 GCF_964188405.1 Protomyctophum parallelum
TCCTGGCTTTCATGCGACTTCACTCACTTCCAGTGCATGTGGATGGAGCTGCTGCTGCTGCTGCTCCACCTTACTATCTATCTTGCCCTCTTTTGCCTGTGGTAATTTTATGTCTTGTTTATGACTGTTCAAATAATCAAAACTCAACTTTATCAGGCGATTGCGGAGCAGGGCTAACAACTGTATACAGACACAGCGTGACAGCGGACATACCGTACCGGAGCAAATCCATCTACTCTAGTACTCTAACGTGCAGCCAAGCAGCCCAGTTTAAATCCTCTATTTCCTGCCTGCGCCGTGAAGGGCCCTTCACAATAAAGCGTCACCCTTTAACTCACAATGAACTACCTTTTACACTGCTTATTATTTTCAGGAAATGTAGTCTTAGTTGCGGTAACTTAACAGCGTTTTTGTGGGAGAGAGAGAGCCAGAGAGAGAGAGAGAGAGAGTGAGAGAGAGAGAGAGAGAGAGAGAGAGAGAGAGAGAGAGAGAGAGAGTATACAGTTTACTACCACGCATCGGAGCCCCCCCCGGGCCCTGAGGCGACTGCCTCGCCTGCCTCGCCTATATCGCCGCGCCTGGTTTAAATGCTGGTTGTATTCCATTGGAAGTTGTGTTTTCCTGTCACAACAACAACACACAGATCCTGCGGCTGTGTTTTCACATATTCTTCCCCGCAGCAATCAGTGGGAAGCATGTGTCTCTGATGATGTCTTGGTAAAGTTCCACCTACTCTCGCGTGCACAGTCTGTCTTCTCTTTAGAGCCAGCAGGTCTGCCCGTGGCGGCCACTCTCTCAATGGTGAGGCTGTGTGCTGTGTACATAGTCATGGATGTCCTTAGTTTGGAGTCAGTCACAGTGATCATGTATTCTGCTACTTGCTACTGCTGTGTATTCTGCCTTCAGTGCCAAAGAGCATTCCAATTGGCTCTGGATTTGGGTTCATTCTTTCCAATGAATGTGTCTGATGTTTTTCTTTTTGTTTTCTTAAAATGTTGGTTCCCTCCGGTGTGCTTTCTGTCTGGTGGCCATGCATGTGTTTCGGTCGCAGAACCAGCTGGCTGATGTGGCATCTTTACTCTCTCTGTGTCTGAGGGATGATGTGGCATCTCTACTCTCTCTGTGTCTGAGGGCCATCTCTACTCTCTCTGTGTCTGAGGGCCATCTCTACTCTCTCTGTGGCTGAGGGCCATCTCTAGTTCTCTACTCTCTCTGTGTCTGAGGGCCATCTCTAGTTCTCTACTCTCTCTGTGTCTGAGGGCCATCTCTAGTTCTCTACTCTCTCTGTGTCTGAGGGCCATCTCTACTCTCTCTGTGGCTGAGGGCCATCTCTACTCTCTCTGTGTCTGAGGGCCATCTCTACTCTCTCTGTGGCTGAGGGCCATCTCTACTCTCTCTGTGGCTGATGTGGCATCTTTACTCTCTCTGTGTCTGAGGGCCATCTCTAGTTCTCTACTCTCTCTGTGGCTGAGGGCCATCTCTACTCTCTCTGTGGCTGAGGGCCATCTCTACTCTCTCTGTGGCTGAGGGCCATCTCTACTCTCTCTGTGGCTGATGTGGCATCTCAAAGCTGGGTCAACATATCCGCTACGTAGCTGTATCTGTCAGGACACTCACAGCATGGTCGAATTAGCTTGTGGTGCTGATGTCCAGCCCGAGGTAGGGTTAGTTTTGTTTGTGTTCTAGGGCTGTGGTTACTGGTTCCGTGACCCAAAAGAGAACTTGCCCGGGACCCAAATCCAGACTCAAACACAGACCCAAACCCAGGGACCAGGTATAGGATGCCTAAACCACGTCAGGGACATGTTGAAGAGGGTTCAGGCTGCATCCCCGTACCCTCTGACGTTGGGAGAAGACAGACTGCGTGTTTTTCACCTATCTTCACGGCACATTTGTTGTTAGTGTGTACATTGTGTTGAGACTCTCTCTCTCTCTCTCTCTCTCTCTCTCTCTCCTTCCCTATCCCTCCAGCCCGAGGAGTTGACCAACGTTTTGGAGATCTGCAACATCGTGTTCACCAGCATGTTCACCTTGGAGATGATCCTCAAGCTCACCGCCTTCGGCTTCTTCGACTACCTGAGGAACCCCTACAACATATTTGATGGCATCATCGTCATCATCAGGTTCAACACTTCACCCATTTGGACCTGAGGACGCATCTGTGTCACTTTAGATTTTCAACATTTTCAACATTATTTTAAACGGTAGCCGTTGAAAAATAGCATACAAGCTCATAGCGCGGCAACAAGTGCCGCGTTATCGTGAAAATGTGTGCAAATATTTTAAACTAAAATATTTGCTTCTGGGGGGTCCCTGGAACAACATATTTTCAGATGGGGTCGTCGGCCAAATACATGTCCTTGACATGAAAGGGTTTGAGAACCACTGATATAGAATCTGGTCTCAGGTCTTAATGGGTTGACAGTTTGACACCTGCAGTTACACGTCTTTGCTGTCTGTGCATAAAATATTACAGTGTGTATTACAGTGTGTTCAAGTGGATCCATTATAGTTGTTATTTTAGTCACAAGCATTTAATCATTGCACATACTTTTTATTTTTTTCAATTTCCGTTTAGTTTTAATGTATTCTAAAAGCAGGTTTATTTATTGTTTTGACAAGGCTTACCTTTAGTTTAGTTTTTTGTAATGGGGTGTTTATGTTTATGAAAATAAACAAAAAATAAATGAATAGTTCAGTTCACTATGCTATTCATTTTTATGTTGTTAAAATGTGTACTTATTTATATTCTTTACTCGCTTAAACCCCAGCACCCCTGGGGAACATTCACCAAATATAATTTATGTATATGGTGTGGAGTGAAAAAATAAATAGAATATACTGTTGCAACTCATTGTTTTACTAACATAGTCTATAGAGGGTTTGAGTGGTGCTTTTGACTATTATTAAAACATACATTAACCACTTCGGCCCTATACAAATAGCCGATCTACAAGCTCACAATGTGTCGCGATTTTGAGTTTGTATTTCTGCTATTTCCAAACGATGTTTGTACATTTGGAAAACCAAAAGGGACATTCTGCATAATGGGTACTTTTACAGTTGGTACACTTTAAGTACATTTTGATGCCAATACTTTAGTACTTAATAAAGTACATTTTGAATTCCAGACTTGTACTTGTACTGTGTGAGTATTTCTACAGTGCAGTATTGATACTTATACTTAAGTAAGACATGTGAGTACTTTTTCCACAACTGTATCGTCATGTCAAATAGTCTATCTATCTCTCTCTCTCTCCCCCCCAGTGTGTGTGAGATCATCGGGCAGGCTGACGGCGGTCTGTCGGTGTTGAGGACCTTCCGTCTGCTGCGGGTCATTAAGCTGGTGAGGTTCATGCCGGCCCTGAGGAGACAGCTGGTGGTCCTCATGAAGACCATGGACAACGTGGCCACCTTCTGCATGCTCCTCATGCTCTTCATCTTCATCTTTAGGTGCGCACGTGTGTGTGTGTGTGTGTGTGTGTGTGTGTGTGTGTGTGTGTGTGTGTGTGTGTGTGTGTGTGTGTGTGTGTGTGTGTGTGTGTGTGTGTGTGTGTGTGTGTGTGTGTGTGTGTGTGTGTGTGTGCACGGATGTGTGTGAGTGCCTCCTTTTGAGCAGCAGTGGACCTGATAGCGTCACTTCCTTTAGGCCAGTGTGTTGGTTGCCACAAATAACCATCTTTGAAATAAACAGAATAGAACATAGAACGTTGGTTGAATCATTGTGAACCGATGCAGAACAGCCCATGTTGAATGTCAAATCACAAATAGGTTACCACAAGAACCAAAGTATCCCTATTCTAAAATAAATATCTGTTAGATTTAGCACATTTGGTTGCACAGATGCTCGGTTCATGGTTTACCCGGCATCATGATTATTTATCTTGCTTGTACATCACTCTGGATAAGAGTGATGTACATTTTTGTCATAATATGTTACCATTTGGTGAAAATGTGCAAACAATCAGCTAAAAAGCCAATCTATAAGCTCAAGTAGAGCTGAAATTATTAATATTGAGGGGCGCTGGAACCTCCTATGCCCAGTTTTGCGTGTTTGTGTGTGTGATGATTTGATTGGCCGAGCACGGAATTGGAGTTGTGGTACTGACCTCCATAGACACTGTTTCCCCCAAATACAAACATAATATTTGTGCCGATGACGGTGGCAGAATGATTGGCTGATGTATGATGATGTACGATGATAAGGGCGCCCCTCACAAGAAGTATACTGTACATACTTCCATGCAGATTATAGATTATGAACTCATACCGTATATTCATCTCATTAGTTGTTTTTCCCTCTTACCTGTCATTGTGTATTTCTGCCACCCTTCCAAATCTATTCCTTCTCTAAACCACTTAGGTGGGCAGGATTATGAGCCAAAATGAAGATGGTCTCGGCTCTGAATAATAAAACTTTAAATGGGTTTAGGGCAGCAAAGCATTCATTTTGTACATGTGGAGAAGACTATGGATTATTAGTGAGGGAATTGCATGTAAGTACTGTGTGGGTGGGCGCGTCATGCGTGCATGCTTGCGTGTATGTACTAATGCGTGTGTGTGTGTGCGCAGAGAGAGACAGAGAGAGAACAGACAGTAAGACAGACAAGCAGGCAGGGTTCAAAGAAAGATAGACATCAAGAGAGTCAGTCTCCTTTGTAATAGCAGAGGGAGCCTGTATGAGTGGCAGGGCAATGAACAGTGAGGTGAGATTGATAGAGAGCAGCTCAATAACAGATGAGATGAGTCCCAATGCCTGTGTCTGTGTGAGCACATGCTGTTTATATTGTGCTCTATAACTGTGTGTGTGTGTGCGTGTGCGTGTGCTTGCACGTGTGTGCTTGCGTAATTTGTTCATGCGTGAGTGTGCGCACACTCACACATGCATGCACGTGTGTAGACTGTGTTAACAGGCACGTTAGCAGTTGAGGTGATTTATTGATGTTATACTGTGTGTTTTTTATATGTACGTGTAGCTCTGCAGGCGTGCGTGTGCGTGT
>NC_139708.1:36359587-36494587 GCF_964188405.1 Protomyctophum parallelum
TAAGGACTACGTGCTCTTCAACCTGCTGGTGGCCATCCTGGTGGAGGGCTTCCAGGCCGAGGTAAACGTCTACCTACCTACCTACCTACCTACCAGCAGCCGCTGGGGGTTTAGGCTGTTTTTAGGCAAGATTTTTGTTGCAAACGCACATAAGGTGTCACGGTGGGCCACGTTGTGAGCTTATAAATTGGCTATTTACAGTATATATCTTTTTTAAGATTTTGTTTTTAACAAAAAGCCAAAAAGACTCTCCACAAGCCCTTCCCCCACCCCAGAATGGCAGCATTGATTACAACATTCTTCGCAGGAACAGCATTGTAAATGACATAACCAAGAGGAGTCAATGAAGGCAGAGCAGCGAGAAAGGAGCCCCACATTTTGTTGAACGTTTCAGGTTTTCTCCTTGCATTATACATAGGCTATTTTGAAATAGCTGACGTATATACTGCAGGGTTGAAGTTGATGAACTTACTTTGATGGTATATTAACTACATTTTGGAACCCCTCTAGGACCCCTGGGTCCTATCATGATGATGATGATGATGATGTCCCACATGACGTCACTGAAATAGACAGGCTGAGATAGACTAATGCTGCACACATAGTCAGGTTTTTAAGCGTTTATAGCACCCCTCAAAAATGGCCCTGGACCGCCCTGCGACATACTAGTGTCATGTCCAGGGGGTGTAGCCTCAGGGCTCGGAGCCCTGACCGTCTGACGTACCAACCAACCGTCGGACGTACCAACCGACCGCCCGACCTGCCGACCGACGCGGCAGTCGGCTGTTTTGGATTTCGCCCTTGCTGGAGGGCTTAATGTCCTCAAGTGAGCAGCCATTGTACGGCTCTCGGGAAGAAATCTACCTAATTTTGAAAATTGCCACGTCATTCGTCTAGTCTGGATGTCCTCATGACTCATGAGGACATCCAGACTAGACGAATGGCGTGGCAATTTTCATGAGTCATGACACGATAATGGACTGTTATCCTAGTGCCCTGTTGGAAAATTAATGTCTGTTTATGTGGTAATATCACAAAATAGGAAGCTCCTCAATTGCATTTTTAAAGGTTTTAAAGTGTAAAATAAAGAAAACTATTGAAAGGTAAAATTCAAGCACATTGTGAAAACTAGGACTGTTTCTCAGGCAGCAAGAAGTCTTTATCCCACGATATTGTAACCCATTTTCACCTGCTGCCAATACCTAAGCTGTAGTCCTGGGCGCTACTCTCCCTCTGCCAACCTGGGGAGAGCACCGAACTGAGCACCTGACAGGGGGGAGTTCCCCCAGTACGACGTAGCTCGTGGTAGGAACAGGTTATTCCACCCAGTTCCTTTCCCCCCCAGCTGACCAGGTGGAGGCACTATAGAGACCAGGATTACTGCATATTAGTTGTGAGGGTTCCTATAGGGGAAACAGGGAGAACATGCAAACTCCACATAGAAAGGCCCTTTCGCCAACCCAACCAAGGGTATGGGCGCTGATGGAAGAGAGAACACGCACACAGTGCTCACAGCATCCTAGGTGGGAATCAAGCCCGGGACCTTCTAGCTGTGAGGCAACAGTGCTACCGACTGCACCACCCTGTGCTGCGTGTTTTTCAACTAGACTTTGTTTATTGTCCACTTGCCTTTAACCACTTACGCTCTATGGAATATAGTTAATTGTACGACATTGTTAGTTGTTAATAATAATAATATCTCAAACTTATATAGCCCTTTGTTCTAATGTAAAGTCTTGGAAGCAAACTTTAGACTAAAGTTGAAGGTAAGTTGAAGAACAGACGTGTCCTTTTTACAAATTAGTTTTCATTCAACATAAATACAACTCTGAAAGTATACATTTCTGCCAGAGGGCCAATCGATTGGTTGCTTTCTTTTTTAGAGTTGGGCAGATTACAATATAAACTAGTAGGTAATCTTAGGAGAAACATGCCCTTTGCATCGCTGGGTAAATGAGCACAGGGCCAGCAATTGGTACACACTTTTACTGCCACTTCCCGTACACTGTGTCTCCTTTAGCCGCTCTATAAAAATCTATTTCATTCTCACACTACCGTTTCTCCCACCTCGTCTTTTTTCGTACATTTATCTTTTGTATCGGTCTCTCATTCTTTGTCCTCCTTTGTTCTCTCTCTCTCTCTCTCTCTCTCTCTCTCTCTCTCTCTCTCTCTCTCTCTCTCTCTCTCTCTCTGTCTCTCTCCCTCTCTCTCTCCCTCCCGCTGTGCTGTGTCTCTTGATTTAGGGTGATGCCAACCGGTCATACTCTGATGATGACAGGTCTTCCTGTAACTTTGAGGAGATTGACAAGCAGAAAGACACACTCCGTCTCTCAGGTAACCACATCACTACCATGACTGCACGCGCACACGTTATGAAGTTTTCTTTCTTCTTTTTTGACAGCTTTAAACAGGCTCAGAAAGGACAAGGGGGACAAGAATGAGTGTAAATCATTGGGCATAAAGCTATTCAGGATATTTTAAAACACCTGCGCCCTAGTTTGTATTTTTATACAATTTCTGAAGAGTTTTGGAAAATGCAGTGACATGCACAAAAAAGCACGTCTGGTTGAAAGTTGTGAGGTTTAAAAGTCTCAAAATATTTCTTATTATTTGGCAATGCTCACCATATCAAACTTCATCAGGAGCTTGCTGACCACCTTACTCTCTGACCTCTAGACTAGGCCACAGATCCCAAATTGATAGATTGTATCAATTCAATTCAATTCGAAGGCGCTTTATTGGCATGAGAAAACATACGTTTACATTGCCAAAGGAAAGGTATCTGTCTGGGATCTCAATCTTCACTGTCAAATCCTCAGTATTAATTTTAGTTTGAGAATTACACTCTTGACAGATCCATTTAGTGTCAATTTGGTTCATACTGTAGCTCTAAAGAAGGATATATGGACCCAGAAAGAGTTAGGGCTGTGTTTTGCGTGTCTTAAGTACCAGGTCTTATTACTTAAAGGGTGGATGTCACGGACCGAGATTAACATTGCTGATAAGGTACATCACGTGGTCTGAATGAAAACGATTTCAAACAGCACGTGACTATATCTCAGGCTCTGACGTGACCTAGCATCTAGGCGAGCTAAGTGGCTAGCGCACTAAAGGCTACTAGTTTTGAGGTAACTTTTTGCGTCATACTAGGTGAAAGTATCATAAAAAATATATATTTTCGCTCGAAAATCTTCGTTACAATGACATTGAGTTGACGTGTAAGTTTTAGGGTAAACTGTTGCATAATCGCAATCGCGTGTCCCGGGGCCGCGGTGAGACTTGAACTCTGGCCGGAGACAAGGCACATCAGAACGGGGAGATTGCGAGAGGAGGTGGGGGTGGTGCAAGGGGCTCAAGTCCCACGTTCCCCCGGTCACCAACACCCAGAGCCTTCCTTCGGTTACGCACTGCCATTCTCTCCCTCCGTATCTCTCTCTCTCTCTAATAATAATAATAATAATAATAATAAAACGCATCACAGCGCGACAACTTGTGAAGATTAGATATATTCGAAGAAACTAGCATTTAGGAACCACTGGAAAAAATAACAAGTATCAGTGGGCAACTTGGAGCTCTCCAATAGCCACATTCAGAAGGCATGTGATGTCTTCGTCACCACCAGAAGTATGATGAAACTTTCATCTCATTAATCATTGACATAGCGTTATTTAGGCTATAATGATCAACTTGTATGGGTGATCATTTTATGTATATCAAATATTATATTAACTCAAGGTAATTAATGCTACAGCTCTGAATATAAATGTCAGAACTGGTGTAAAATGGAGAATAAGTCTGTTGCAGTGTTGCGCACTGAAAACCAGAACAGGTACGCTCGCCCCTTTTCCAACTCACCCCCACGAGAAGTGAAGAACGGTAGTCACCATCTTGTAAATATGCACAATAAGGGTCCAGACACACCCAATAATAAAAAATAGGTATTCCATTGAGTCTCTCATGGTCAGAAACCATGAAATAGACACCAAGTTTGCATTTCTAGCTCATCTGGTTCAGAAGTTAGAGCCAAACCTATTTTCTGGGTGCTAATATTATGGCGGCCATATTGGATTTCCAGCAAAAAATTTACCGGGTTGTCCATATAGGTTGTGATCCTATGGGGTCATAGATATTATTTCTGGTGGACAACCTTTGAGGTCATGGCAAATGCAAGTTTCCTAAAAAAAGGGTGGTTTGCCCCCTGGGTACCATGCATCATTTTCATTTGACCAACAACAAACTGGTTCTAAATGTTCTCCTTTGACAAACAACATTGATTCTAAAGGTTCTAATATGAGAAATAAGGTAAAATAAACATGGGGCGAGATATCCGTGCTTTGGGCGAGATATCCACGCTGTGGGGCGAGATAACCACACTGTGGGAGCGTGCTATTAATGGCTTTGGGGCAAGCCGTTTTCACTTTTCGAAATTCTAGGGCGACCGTTCTTCACTTTTCGTGGGGGTGAGTTGGAAAAGGGGCGAGCGTACCTGTTCTGGTTTTCAGTGCGCAACACTGCAACAGGCTTATTCTCCATTTTACACCAGTTCTGACATTTATATTCAGAGCTGTAGCATTAATTACCTTGAGTTAATATAATATTTGATATACATAAAATGATCACCCATACAAGTTGATAGCCTAAATAACGCTATGTCAATGATTAATGAGATGAAAGTTTCATCATACTTCTGGTGGTGACGAAGACATCACATGCCTTCTGAATGTGGCTATTGGAGAGCTCCAAGTTGCGCACAGATACTTGTTATTTTTTCCAGTGGTTCCTAAATGCTAGTTTCTTCGAATATATCTAATCTTCACAAGTTGTCGCGCTGTGATGCGTTTTATTATTATTATTGTGTGTGTGTGTGTGTGTGTGTGTGTGTGTGTGTGTGTGTGTGTGTGTGTGTGTGTGAGAGAGAGAGAGAGGGCTCAGGTTAGCCCGGCACAGTGGCGCTAGACAGGCAGTGCAGTGGTAACCTGTGAAGCTCCAGGGCTCCGTGCTGCGGAGTTTGCCCGTGTTTGAGGCCATGTCAGCGGGGGAGACGGAGAGCATGGGACTCCGAGTGCGAAATTGCGATTATGCAACAGTTTACCCTAAAACTTACACGTCAACTCAATGTCATTGTAACGAAAACTTTCGAGCGTTTTCTTTTTTTTTTAACTTTCACCCAGCTATGAAGCTAAAAGTGACCTCAAAACCACTAGCATGAGTTGATAGCCACCAGGAATGCTAACTCGCAGAGCCCAGAGCCGCTCTGCCCTTAGCCCAGATACAAGATCAATTTCATTGGTCAAATTGTGCGTTCCCGATCTGACGTCATGATCCAAGATGCTAATTTTAATAGCCTTAATACCTCCCGAGGGCCGTGTCATCCCCCCTTTAACTTAAGACCTAGAGGCGTGGTCAATGCTCTTTGGCCACTCAGAATACATTGACATAACAACGCGTCATCAGAGCGGAGGGAGGGGCGTCAGCTGCGACTCCGCGGCTCCGCCCACCCCCCGGGGTAAGATTTGTGATTTGTGATTTGCTCTCGTTCACTGCAATGCAATTTGCGGCATTTTCAAAACAATATTGCGCAGAGTAGCGATTATCTAACGTATTTGCAATGCCATACGTTGAAAGATCTGTTGCCCGCGGACAAGGCACGTTACCTCCGCAAGTTAGATATTATCGGCATAGGTGTTTGCCGTATGTGATTAAGGATTGGAAAAAGTTGCATTGGCAGCCATAGAAAATTCTGCCCGGGGTAAAACACCGGATGTGATGTTTTTGGGCGTTCCTGTCTTGTTAAAAAACCGGCTGTGACGTTTTTGGGCGTTCCTGTCTTGTTTCGTGTCAGTGTATAGCCAAATGGCATTGATCACGCCTCCAGGTCTTAAGTTAAGTAATAAGACCTGGTACTTAAGACACACAAAATACTGTGTGTTAAAGCAGTTGCTCACCGGTTTGTTCAGGAAAAGGTGAAAGCTGTGTGCAAAATGATGCAAAGAAATCATGCTCATTTTACTGTGATGTAACCTATTTTAATCGCATTCTTTCCTTTAACAATGGAGTTCAGTTTGGAGCTCAATAGCCACTATAAGAAATCGGCTGAGCAAGTTCAAGCAGCAGTAGCGACGAGCTTATGTTGTTCCTTCTTGATAAAAAGAGAAAATAGGATTCACTCTACGTTGGTGAAGAGGAGAGAACATTGTTTGCTTTGAATGAAATTGGCCACCTTGTATTCAAATGTAAACACCATAGAAAAAAACATTCCCTACCTTCTCCTTTGGGGGATTGGACTATGTGATCTGGCATATTCAAAAGTAATTGTGATTATGCACAGCGGCATTGGACTTTATCCAATTTCCTTCCAGGGAAGAAAATGAGCCTGTACTTCAACACAACAAGTTTACAGGTGTAAAGGAGAAGGTGAAATAATTTGAATTGCAGTTACATAAATAATAATAAGAATAGAGAAAAAAGAGAACTACGTATCAAATGTCAAAACAAGAATAGACATACGGTATTACGGTGCTCACTCAAAAGAATAAAATCAATAAACTTATAGTCTTGTGTGCAATAAAAGACTGATATCAGCGGATATCAAATATAAATGAATGTGAGAAACATTTGTTTTTCCGTAAATGAATGCCATACGTCATCATACAAGATTGACATGCAAAAGCAGTTGTAGTAGTACTACTAGCTATTTTCACTATATTAATGTTTTCAAAAGCAACGGTTTCCATCCAACAGCGACGATAGGCCTACCGTATACATAAAGGGTGCTTTCGGATATAGCGCACTGTGCAATACAAACTCATACGTTGTGTGAATGCGCTCCGGTGTGCGTAGCCGAACACAGTGCAATTAGTGCAATTGGGCAAGTGTATTGCCCAGCCGGTTCAGCAGCCTGATGGCAATTAACTGTCCCTCAGTCTGTTTGTTTGGTTATTGCTACTGAGATATTGCCTGCCTGGCAGTGGCAGAGAGAACATATTTTGGCTGGAGTGACATTGATGATCTGCTTATCCTCGACTATTCGCAACACTTGTTGTTTACCGCACTGGTTCTCAAAGTGCGTTCCGGCGGGGACCCCCAGAGGTCCTTGAAGGGCTTGCAGGGGAGGTGGGCACTCCGTCCCTCTGTGCCGTGGAAATCTTGAAGCCCGGGAGCATCAACAGCCTGTTCGGCACCCGGGATGCAGCCCGGCCCTGCAGGCCCACAGATGTTCACCTCCTTAAAGGCTACAGCTGTACACATCAGCCACTGACATATTTCGAGGCCTGGCCTCCTCAGGCTGGGCTATCTCCGTCTGGTTGGGGCTGAAAGGTGTTTATCTCACTGGGGAGGGAGGTTAGAGCGGCTCTCCACACAGCTGGTTCTCCCTCTGAAGTCTGTTATTGTCTGAAACCCCCCCGACACATAATCCTCACGTCGTTACTGCTGAACTGGGTCTTCCACTACTGTTCTAATTGTGCTCCAGCTTTGTGGCTGTTCTAATGGTTCAGTGGTGGTCAGAGGAGGGATTTAGAGCTAAATCTGCCCACAGTCCCGGAGCTGTGCGCAGTGCTTCTGTTCACATGCAGTGCATTTAGAGATAGGGATCTGGCTCCAGATTACTGAGCACAACAACATCTTTTGTTATATTTTGTTACTATTCTTGTTCTAAAACAAAAGGGAGAGCTCACGTTTTAAAGTTGGAAACCGAGTAAGCAATTATTTGTTTATATGATTCATTATGAAATGTTGGTGGCGCAAATCCAACGTTATTAATTTATTTTTGTAACTATTACCGTAACTTACTTAAAATTAGTTTTAGTTCTAAAACGTTTCGGTCAATCTAAGCACGGTACATGATTTTGTAGCTCTGTAGTTTGAATGCAAAAATGTACAGTACGGTGACCAATCTATTTGCTGCATTCAGGCAGCATTCTTCTTCTTCTTCTTCTTCTGAAATGTTTGAAATATGTTTCCTGTAATGACATGCCCAAAGTAGGGACACCAGGGTTTAAGGGGTTAAAAACAGCACAACAGTGGAACCTTGACAGAAAAACTATACATCTTGGCAGTTTCAAATTATTCTTATCTGACCATTATGTTTGGTGACTAATTTTATATAACGGCAGCACTTTACTGTAGGGAGTACTGTTAAAGTATCTTTCAGAAATGTTCCAACTTTATGAAAACGCAACGTTCTTTAAAAATTAATGGTCTCTTTGCACCAGCGCCTATATATCAATATAATTAATACAAAATAATCATTACATTCACACAGACTCGATATACATAAAACATATGCTGTTCTTCTTATTGCCAATCCCCAAGGCTTTTCACATACAGTATACATAAACCACCCAGAAGCCAAGTACTCTCCTCTCCTCTCCTCTCCTCTCCTCTCCTCTCCTCTCCTCTCCTCTCCTCTCCTCTCCTCTCCTCTCCTCTCCTCTCCTCTCCTCTCCTCTCCTCTCCTCTCCTCTCCTCTCCTCTCCTCTCCTCTCCTCTCCTCTCCTCTCCTCTCCTCTCCTCTCCTCTCCTCTCCTCTCCTCTCCTCTCCTCCCCTCCCCTCCCCATCCCTCACTGGCGGCATAGCAAGAGGGACACAGCCAAGTGTAATACAGGCTGCAATGCAGAGCTGCTTGGCACATCACATCACATCAGGCTGGCTTCCAGTGCAAATCCCATGAGCATTTTGGCTAAACGACTCAAGCCGATTGTCTAAGCAGCAAAAGTGAAAAACAATGGTCCGTGAATAGTGCATTATAGCATGTGCTCTAGTCTTGACTCTTCTCCCGCCTGGCTCTCAAACTGTGGAATTGACCTCCCCCCTGGTGCCTGGACCACTGAGCCATGGCCCAGGCCTCCCCCTCTGTCAGGACTGCACACTCACTCCCTGTTTTAAACCACTGTGTGCGAGAACTCTGCTCGCTACTCTGCTCTCTACAATACATCACCAACCTAGAAAATACATGGACTATCTCACTCCCCCATCATCACATCATCCTGCCATGCACAAAGGGGCAATTTCACTCACCTTCAGCTCACTGCTTCACCTACAGTATCCAATGACTTCTGCGATAAGGCTCTGGCCAGAGATAGCTTGAGGCAAAACATATTTTGTTACTTTTGGTATTTAGATTTCTGATCTTGTGTTACACGTAATTAAACACTGCAGATGAGACCAAACTAATTAGTGATCCTGAAAACAAGAATGCTAACATTTTCACTGACCATCTATTTGCTCTTGTCCGGTAATATGACATTCCACTGTATTGAATATGGAATAGCATTAACTTATGCTCCATTGAATTATGAAATTGAATTCCATATAATGAATGGCTGTTAAGAATACCTAGCTGGATTGGAGCAGGATCAATGGCCTAAAAGTATTCTATGGAATACGGTCGTTTTTCTCATTAATCTCTGCCTTAGTGAATTAATTAAGGGTGCATGCCTTTACACTGGTGCTGTGTGAATGTTTTAACCACATTATCGGTGTCCCTATTTTGGGTATGAGGGAGTGTCAAATCCCTATGAATAAAACAATATTTAACCCTGCAAGACCCGGATATATTTCTAGTTGCAAAAAAGAGATTTCAACCTTACTACTGCTACTAGGACTTTGCAGAGGAAATTATGTTAAAAGTTTTATGCAAATGTTATGCACATTTATAATAATTATTGAAATAATTGTGGGTGGGGGGTGGGTGGGTGGGATAGGGCATGGAGTTTTATTTTTTATTTTAATATTTGATATGTCTCTGTTTAATGCTTGCCCCTGGGTTTATCACAACACTTTAATAAAAAGATTTTGAAAATAATAATTATTGAAATAATAATAATAAATTAATAATTTACATTTGGGGGATATCTTTCACAATAATGGATGTACATGTTCTAGACATTCTAATGATCACAAACATATATATTACATATTACTTAAAATTTGTAAAAAAAAATCCAGAGCATTGTAAGAATAAACAATGAACATCAATGATGATGTTTAGGTGAAAAAGATAATGGCTAAAAAAAGTTACAGGTATGGTGTGTGCGATATTAATTGTGAGATTACCATAATGACGGTAATCATTAAAAGACCACTTTTCAACCTATCTTTATAATAGGTCCTCACTAATAATCATGATAAAATGTCACGTTTTTTTTCTACTCGGCCTGTGTCACATAGGAGTGCTGTGGGCAGTTCAGAAACCCACCCAACAGTGACATCAATGGAGAATCCAAGATAATACAAACTGCAGGCTTTCTAGTCCTGAAAAGTTGCAATGCGAAAATGGAAGCCATCATTCTCACGATAATAAACCCTGTTAGGGTCCATTTGGTTCCTTTTGTACACTCTCAGAGTTACAGACCCATAAGGGTCCATTTGGTTCTAAACCATCATTTCCCTGGGGACCCCCTGGAACTGCCTCAAGGACCCTGGGGGTCCCCGGACCCCACTTTGGGAATCACTGCTCTATGTAATCTGATCTTTATAGTCTGATAAACTATTCTCACATAAATAAATCTTGTTTAAAAAACAATCTGCCTAACGATGATGTCACTGGTGGTCGTGGACGGGTTTCTGAACTGCCCACAGCAGAGTGAGTGTGTGTGTGTGTGTCCGTCCAGCTGATGGTCGTTAATGTCAAAGCAATGCTGTTTATGCACTGTCAAATAGGTCTAGGCCTAGGTATATGCTACCTTAGATCTATTCTAAGGTAGCATATACCTGTTTAGACATATTATCCTGCTCATTACTGTGTATGACATGACTGACTGAGCGTCACTGTTTATTATGATACACTTTTCATTAATTTTTTTTTTTTTAACCGCGGTAATGAACCCGACACCGCGGTATGCGTTACATACCGGCGGTATTGCGGTAATTGCACCCAGCCCTACTGCAGAGTATCTTAATTAATACAGTAATAATAAGCCTTCCATTGAGTTCAATGTATGTGGCAGCATCTTGTGAGGTTTTCAGCTATTATACCAGTACTTGACATCACATTCTATACTGTGGTATTTTGAGCTGGTCTCTCTTCTTCTATCGAAACATTTAGAACCTTTGGTCGGGTATAGGACCACTGGTTAACGAGAGCCATTTCATAGAAAACTCATATGGAAATGTCATGCCTCTGTTAAAAAACAGGCTGTGGATAACCCAGGGTTCTAACCCCGGGTAGGACAAGAGTTCCGGGGTTGCAGCTTTAAACTACACATCACAGATATGCCAGTGTTTTTGAGTGGTGCAACCACTCCTACAACCAGCTTGCAATGTCCTCGTACCTGTTTGTGTGTGTCTACCCCTGTGCGAGCATGAGTTTGTGTGTGTCTACCCCTGTGCGAGCATGAGTATGTGACTTAATAATAGCAGTAGGGGGCGCCAGAAACAGTGAGAGGGGTAGTGTCTCTAATGAGAGAGAGTGAGAGAGAGGTGGGGGGGGGGGGGGGGGAATTGCACCACTCAGTTCACACGTGTGTGATTTAAAAAAAAAAGAAGAAGAAGAACATGCTTATTTATGTTCCGTATCCGCGCGGTACCTTCATCTAAAAAGGCATGTCCGGGAGCTGTGGAAGTGTGAGCGCACATTCCTGTGTCCTGTGAGGGCAGGATAATGCTATCAAACCTGGACCAGCTGTAGCCACTGGCTACATTGAGACGCATTGGGAGTAGTGTGTTTGAATAGGACAAATGGACAGCAGAGACAGAGAGGGATGTGTTTTTTTGTCTTCTTAGATTAAAGGGATTGTGACATTAAAAAAAAGTTTTGGAATTGTTCTTGTTTTTTTTAGGTTTTCTAATCTCAATTGCACCCAAAAAACATGAACTTTTAACATTCAGTAGATTTTCTGTGATCTGGGGTTTTCTGGCTCAAACAGGTGCTCTGATTTGCCGGCAGTAAGTGACATCACTTACTGCAAATCCCATATATGTCAATGGGATTTGCCAGCAGATGTCACTGTTTCACTGTGTTGCCTGTTTTCATTGTAGCTCAAAAGGCCCAAAAAACCCCAAAGAAAACTTCAGACCACAGAAAATCCACTGAATGTTCAAAGTGGGTGTAATTGAGGTCATAAAACCTTTAAATATAATAATGCTATTCATTTTAATGGCCCTTTCCCCTCCTTTTCCTTCCCTTCTTCCTTCCCTCCATACTATCCTCACCCTTCCAACTATACTTCCTATACTTCCTTCTCCCTCCCTCCCATCTCGCCTCACCTGCCCCCACTTCTCTTCCCTCCCTCGTCCTCCCCACTGCAGACCCTAAGATCTGTACTCTGACTCCTAATGGCCACCTGGACATGCCTGCAGCTCTGTACACGGGGGAGAACAGTGTGATCACTCTGGGCAGGGCCAACCTGGAGCAGAGGGCTGTGGTGAGTGAACGTCTGCCTTCTCACTGAACGCTCGCAACAACGGTATCCACATGGCTTCTACTCGTATAGGGAAGTGTACACAACCCTTTATGTTTCATTTAAATGGCTCACAATTAGACACACTCACACACACACCAACCCTCCGCTCTGCGGAGAGGGTGATTGGCCGCCCTCTGCCCTCCCTCAAGTCCCTGCACGACTCTAGGGTGCTGAAGAGAGATAAAGATTATGGCCGACTCCTGCCAACCTGGCCACGGCCTCCTCACCCTGCTCCCCTCTGGGAGAAGACTGTGGCTGCCGAAGGCTACGAAAGTCCGCCACAGACAAAGTTTTTTCCCCTCAGCTGCCAGGCTACTCAATGACTCTGGCTTCCCTTCCACCCCTGCCTCCTAGTGACACCGGCACTTTAATCACCGGCAACATTTGATGCACTATGAACTACTGTATAACCCTGCACTTTATATTTATTTCCCTGCACGGTGTTGTCTTATGTCTGTTTATTTGTGAAAAATTAATTGAATGCACTCATGTTATGTCAAAGCAAAGAGACACACAATGTCTTTGGCTTGACATTTTTTCACAAAGCTGTCACTGTTGAGATGATGACATCCGTCTATATTAATTCTGTCTGTCTGTCTGTCTGTCTGTCTGTCTGTCTGTCTGTCTGTCTGTCTGTCTGTCTGTCTGTCTGTCTGTCTGTCTGTCTGTCTGTCTGTCTGTCTGTCTGTCTGTCTGTCTGTCTGTCTGTCTGTCTGTCTGTCTGTCTGTCTGTCTGTCTGTCTGTCTGTCTGTCTGTCTGTCTGTCTGTCTGTCTGTCTGTCTGTCTGTCTGTCTGTCTGTCTGTCTGTCTGTCTGTCTGTCTGTCTGTCTGTCTGTCTGTCTGTCTGTCTGTCTGTCTGTCTGTCCGTCCGTCCATCAGTATGTGGGTCGGGGTTACCACACCTGGGGCCGCCCGCTGGCCCCTCACCCCCAGGCGCTGTGGGCCCGTCGCTCCAGCTGGAACAGCCTGGGCAGAGGTCATCCCTGCTGCTCCTCCTCCCCGTCCTCCTCCCCGCCTCCCGGCTACGGCCTGGGGGACCTGGGCGGGGTGGTGGGGGGCAGCCTCCGCGTGCGGGGGCCCCGCGCCTCCTCGTCCCCGCACCACCATCACCACCACTACCGCCACCACCACGAGGAGGAGTCCCTGCTCTCTCCTCCTCCGCCCGCCACCGTGGCTCTCCGCTGCGCCCTGCCCCCTCCGCCTCTGATCTCGGGTCAGTTTGTGCCGCGGCGGGACCGACGGGCCCTATCCCTGGAGCTGCCGCACCTGCTGCAGATCCCCGGACCCCCCAGCGGACCCTCGCTGCCCAACACCATGGCTCTGCACCACCGCCTGCCCCCCTCTCTGCTGCCCCCCGTGGCGCTCCACGCCAGGTTAGTTAGTCCTGTTTGTTATTCTGTTTTCAATTACAGTTCAGATTTACTTTCATTTTAAATGTAAGTAAATGTTTGCTAGTTTAGTTTAGTTGTTATTTTGTGAAAAGCCTGAGTTTTAGTTTAGTGTATTATTTGTTTCAGAGTCAGTTTCAGAACTGTGAAAGTATAGCTAAAACAGAAGAAGAAGGAGTTAGTTAAGCTTTTTGAGGGGCGCTAGCCCTTCCTATGCCCATCTTTGTGTGTAGGAAATGATTGGCTGAGCACTGAATGTGATGTATGATGATGTAGGATGACAAGAGCGCCCCTCACATCACACGGGTGTGACTTTTATTTTGATCTCCAAAGTGATGGTCAGGTTTAGTTTTAGTTACCTGGTTAACTCTAGTAAACCTTGTCTCCACGGCCCGCTCAGGAAGAAGAGCTTCTCTGGGGGGATGCTCATCGTTGGCGGCGGTGGCGATCACCAGGACTGTAACGGGAAGACGTCCCTGTCACAGCTCCTCCAGCATCCCCCGCTGCCTCCCCGCCGCTTCCACGCCCCGCAGGCCGGGACAGGGAACCCTCGGGACCGCCTGCTGACCGAAGTCTTCCCCGAGGTCAACACGCGCTGCAAGGACAGGGAGGACCTGGAGGATGAAATTGACTATGTGAGTTTGTGTGCGTGCGTGTGTGCGTGTTTGCGACTGCAAACACGAGCAGATGGCAATCAATTAAGAGAGAGGTAGCACACACTTGCCAGAAATGGCAAAATCTCTGGATTCTGGGACTTCCACAACAGCTGTAGTTGTTGTACAAATGTAACCAAATAAGGTCCTTACATTCTGAGTTACAAATGGATTGACTGTGCATGTGAAACTGTAAACATGCATGCGTAGGAACAAAGCAAGGAAAGGCCTGTTTAGACAGCGGGAGAGGCAGGTGCCGTAAGACAGATGCTCTGAGGGGTTCATAATAGAATCCTTTTCACGTTTGTAAATAATTTAAATAGGGGGTTAGTGGTTTCCTGCGCAGGCTTATGTTTTATGTGTCTGAGGGAGCATTTAGTGTTCACAAATAATAAAGCAAGGCTGGGAAAGGCTCAGGGTGCCTTCTCCCAACTCCGATCCATCTGGAGATCAAAGCAATATAGCCCGAGGCGGGGGTTGGCGAAAGGGCCTTTCTGTGTGGAGTTTGCATGTTCTCCCCGTGTCCCCTAGGGTAGATACCCTCAAAAAAACATGCAGTAATCCTGGTCACTAAACTGCCTCCCCCTGGCCAGCCGGGGCGCCTGATGGAGGGGAAAGGAACTGGTCGGAATAACGTGTCCCTTCCATGCGCTACGTCCGGCCGGGGAAATTCCCCTCTGTCAGGTGAAAAGAAGCAGCTTGGACTCCTCATGCATAGAAGGAGGCATGAGGTCAGTCCGTTGCCCCCCCCCAGGTTGGCAGAGGAAGTGTAGCGCCCAGGATTACATTAGATAATTGGCACTGGGTGAAAAGAAAACTGGGTTACAAAATCGTGGGATAAAAATTAAAAAAAAAATATATATATATATAGCCTTAAAACAAAGATGCTCCTATACAACAGCAATGTCAAGTCTGTCCTGCTGTATGGATCTGAGAGCTGTAGAGTGGTCAAGACAGACACAAGGAGAATAGAAGTATTCCATAACAGATGCCTCAGACGTATATGTCAGATCTTTTGGACGAACAAAATATCAAACCATGAACTGTACAAACAAACAGGGACCAAGGACATTACACACAGACGCCTGAGATGGCTAGGGCATGTATACTGAGGATGGAGCAGGACTGCATCACAAAGGTGGCCTTAAGATGGACACCACCAGGAAAAAGAAAACCTGGGAGGCCCAAGACCACCTGGCACAGAACTGTGCCAGGTGGTCCATTGTAGGAGCTCCATTGTAGGAGCTGGAACAGATGAACCTGTCCTGGGGAGAGGCGCAACATGCTGCCAGGGATCGGATGCAATGGAGAGTGCTCATTGAAGCCTTATATCCCATTGGGGACGAAGAGGAGTAAAAAAGTGTGTGTGTGTGTGTGTGTGTGTGTGTGTGTGTGTGTGTGTGTGTGTGTGTGTGTGTGTGTGTGTGTGTGTGTGTGTGTGTGTGTGTGTGTGTGTGTGTGTGTGTGTGTGTGTGTGTGTGTGTGCATACGTGGGTGCGCATGTTGTATGGTTTCCTCTGCCGTCAACTGTGAATGGGTGACTGTAATGCACATGATTGTAAAACGCTTTAAAGTAATTGACCATAAAATTCGTGTTTACCATCATCATGCAGCCTTGCAGGACAGCTGCGCAGTGTAACAATTCTATGTGTGTGTGTGTGTGTGTGTGTGTGTGTGTGTGTGTGTGTGTGTGTGTGTGTGTGTGTGTGTGTGTGTGTGTGCATGTGTGTGTGCGTGCGTCCATGCAGAGCATATGTTTCCGCATGGAGAAGATGTTGGAGGTGTACAGACCAGAATGGTGTGAGAGCAGGGAGGACTGGTCTGTCTTTCTCTTCTCCCCGCAGAACAAGTGAGACACTCTCTTCTCTTCTCGTCTCTTCTCTTCTCATTATGTGGTGCTTTTTTGTACCGTTCCACATTTCTTAGCCTATACTGTGTGTGCGTGTGTGTGTGTGTGTGTGTGTGTGTGTGTGTGTGTGTGTGTGTGTGTGTGTGTGTGTGTGTGTGTGTGTGTGTGTGTGTGTGTGTGTGTGTGTGTGTGTGTGTGTGTGTGTGTGTGTGTGTGTGTGTGTGTGTGTGTGTGTTGCACACGTTTCTACAGAGTGAGCTAGTGTCTGCTTATGCAATTGACTTGAACACATGGGTGAACTGAACACTGCACATGTGAAACAATTATCAATCATCAGAAAGCCAAGCTGACCAACCAAATTTTATAAATATTCTGTTCCATATATATTATGCAATTTAAAGATTGACAGTCTGTTTGGGTTCAGATAAATATTTAGTAATAATTATTACTATAATTATACTTCATTGCCTTATTTCTAGCAGTTTATGTCCTAATTATAGGTCAATTGAATAATCAAAAAATATTAATATCTGTAGCTTTATTACACAGTAAAATCCCCAGTTTCATCCATTTGTGAACGACTTAATTTGTAAATGAACACTGTGTGCTAAGCTCATGTCAGAGCATGATGTCCACCCTCCCTCTCTCCCCTGTATAGCTGAAATATTTTGGTCGTATAGGTTGTTGTCTCTCCCAAAGGGCCCCCGTGTCTAATTCCCTCTGAGACCCCCCACCCACTGTAGTGCTCATCCTTCCTTATCGGCTGGACACAGGTTTTATATACAGTATGGAGAGCCCCCAGGCCACTCACATCCATAATGGAGACGGGTTGCCGGGATGCCTCGTCAATAGAAAGGATGGGTGTAGCCTTGCTATAAGAGCAGGGCTAGATTAGATCATCGATTCGCTAGCTGGGCTTGTTGATAACAAACTGAATTTCTCGTCTCCAGCCATTTGTCAACAAGAAATAGGCTTTGGCCGGAAATATGTCATGGCATTGCACTGCAATCAGTATAGGAGCAAGCTGCCCAATGGGGCGTAGTGATATTTTTAATCTAAGTTCATTTAAAGGTATGATCAATCAGTCAACAATAAATGAATCTAAACTTGATTAATTGTATTAACGTGCTGCACGCTCAATCTGTGTGATAGACGAGTAACTTGGTTCCCCACGCAGGCGAACTGTGGGTTGGATTCCTGGGTGTTATAGTTGCAGGGAGGTTGTGGGAGGACATACAACCAACAGATTGTAGCTTTTTAAATGTATCCTATGTGCACTCTAATGAGGAGGGGAGGGAGGTGAAATATATTACAGGTATTAGTCTTATTCTGGTCCCTTCTCAATTTTGTTATCTTGTATGTCTCTCTCTCTCTCTTTCTCATATTGGGATGGAGGAATTTGAGTCTGTGTGGCTTCCATTAACACAGCTGTATTTGTGTTCTAGAGATCACTGTTTCTCAACGTCGGGTCTAGGGCCCACCAGAGGTCCAAACGGACCCTTAAGGGTCTGTACAACAAATATTTGACCCGGAAGTAATTGTCCTCCATTTCCGCGCCAGTCTCGCTCGCGACTGTGTGGACTAACGATCAGACTATTATTATGCTTAGCACAACCTCAATTTTTTTTATTAAGCTCCCAACATGGTACGCTATCCCATTCTGAGCACTAAAAACCACTAATGACCACGAGGATCTCTCTTAGCTTCTGAAGGAGGCGGTCGCACTTTTTCCTCTCTCTCCAACCCTATCTGTTGTAACTTAATTTAGGTTACAGTTCATTTGTGTAATATTTATATTGCATAACAGTTAAATGTGTTCATTGCATATTGTTATTATTATTACAGTTAAAAAGAGAATTGATTATAAACAAAAGAAGTCGATTTAATTCACAGTATGATTTATTTGACTGATATTGCTTACTAAGGAACGAATTATAAGTTGAACTGCATATCCCAAGATGCATTTGTGTTTAGCACAGGATATCCGGGGAACCAAGGCGGGCTTTATTATTGTTGTTTACATTGAGAAGAAGAAAGGCTCAGCCTAGTTTTGCCGTATGTGCCATTGACTAACCAACCAAACTAATTCATTGCATTTCTGTACCATTTATTTTTGCTTATATAAAATTCAAGCATTCTAGTACCAGCCGACGTCCTCTTATGTTCATTTTGACCGTATTTTAATCTACACTATCTCTCTCCCTCACCGCGTGCCCCTCTGCACTGCCTCTCGTCTGATCTCTGACCAAACATGGAACTTATTAGCTGGTCCTTGAGCGCTTTCGACAAAATTCTTTCGGACAGGCACTCCGGTGCTGGGGAGCCAACATGCCCACCGGGTTCGTACCCTGCTGGTTATGTCAGAGATAATTACCGGGAGAATTGGAACATCCTCTGTCTCACCGTGCTAACGGTGGTGGACATAGAGGACATCTGGATCATTGGACTAATGGTGGTGAAGGGGCTGCTATCTGGACAATTTTTTTCCTGCCTTCAGACAGCCCCTCTTACTGAGGTGTTGTGTGAGGATCAGAGTTTTTTTATTTGTTGCAGATCCAAAAATCCAAACCCCCCACCCCCCCTCCCAAGTTCCGTGCCTACACAATGCAACATATGTGATATGATGTCTCCATCCCTCCCCCCCCCCCTCCCTCTCTGTCAATACCCCTCACCCATTCTATGCTTCCCCCCCACCCCCCATTCTTATTTTTTCTTACTTTATGATGATGCTATGAGAAGTATAAGCAGCACCGAAATATGGCTGCAGCTGTGTAACTCTGATTGTTGTCTCTATCCCCGTAATTGCAATGAGTGCCTGCACAACCAGAATTTCACCCATGTTACTTGTAATGTGTTGTGACAATAAAGTCTGATTGATTGATTGATTATCATGTAGGCAGTTTATGGGAGCACTATGGGGTCCCATAAACTGCCTACAAGATTTCCCGGGTTGGCACACAAGGGTAAAAAGCAATGAACCAGAGAAGTGGCGGGTGATCAGCCTAGATTGGGTTCAGAAGGTTGAGAATCAATCACACAGATCACTACTGTTTGTATTGCTTTATCTTCAGTGTCACTCTTCTGTATCATCTGGTCCCTTTACCTTATCCTTCATCTTCCCATCTCGTCATCTTTCTTTATACTCCCTCTCCTGTCTCTGACTCTACTCCCTCTCCTCTCCTGTCTCTGACTCTACTCCCTCTCCTCTCCTGTCTCTGACTCCCTCTCCTCTCCTGTCTCTGACTCTACTCCCTCTCCTGTCTCTGACTCCCTCTCCTCTCCTGTCTCTGACTCCCTCTCCTCTCCTGTCTCTGACTCTACTCCCTCTCCTCTCCTGTCTCTGACTCTACTCCCTCTCCTGTCTCTGACTCTACTCCCTCTCCTCTCCTGTCTCTGACTCCCTCTCCTCTCCTGTCTCTGACTCCCTCTCCTCTCCTGTCTCTGACTCTACTCCCTCTCCTCTCCTGTCTCTGACTCTACTCCCTCTCCTCTCCTGTCTCTGACTCTACTCCCTCTCCTCTCCTGTCTCTGACTCTACTCCCTCTCCTCTCCTGTCTCTGACTCTACTCCCTCTCCTCTCCTGTCTCTGACACTACTCCCTCTCCTGTCTCTGACTCTACTCCCTCTCCTCTCCTGTCTCTACTCCCTCTCCTCTCCTGTCTCTGACTCCCTCTCCTCTCCTGTCTCTGACTCCCTCTCCTCTCCTGTCTCTGACTCTACTCCCTCTCCTCTCCTGTCTCTGACTCTACTCCCTCTCCTGTCTCTGACTCTACTCCCTCTCCTCTCCTATCTCTGACTCCCTCTCCTCTCCTGTCTCTGACTCCCTCTCCTCTCCTGTCTCTGACTCTACTCCCTCTCCTCTCCTGTCTCTGACTCTACTCCCTCTCCTGTCTCTGACTCTACTCCCTCTCCTCTCCTGTCTCTGACTCGACTCCCTCTCCTCTCCTGTCTCTGACTCTACTCCCTCTCCTCTCCTGTCTCTGACTCTACTCCCTCTCCTCTCCTGTCTCTGACTCCCTCTCCTCTCCTGTCTCTGACTCCCTCTCCTCTCCTGTCTCTGACTCTACTCCCTCTCCTCTCCTGTCTCTGACTCTACTCCCTCTCCTGTCTCTGACTCTACTCCCTCTCCTCTCCTGTCTCTGACTCCCTCTCCTCTCCTGTCTCTGACTCCCTCTCCTCTCCTGTCTCTGACTCTACTCCCTCTCCTCTCCTGTCTCTGACTCTACTCCCTCTCCTGTCTCTGACTCTACTCCCTCTCCTCTCCTGTCTCTGACTCGACTCCCTCTCCTCTCCTGTCTCTGACTCTACTCCCTCTCCTGTCTCTGACTCTACTCCCTCTCCTCTCCTGTCTCTACTCCCTCTCCTCTCCTGTCTCTGACTCCCTCTCCTCTCCTGTCTCTGACTCCCTCTCCTCTCCTGTCTCTGACTCTACTCCCTCTCCTCTCCTGTCTCTGACTCTACTCCCTCTCCTGTCTCTGACTCTACTCCCTCTCCTCTCCTATCTCTGACTCCCTCTCCTCTCCTGTCTCTGACTCCCTCTCCTCTCCTGTCTCTGACTCTACTCCCTCTCCTCTCCTGTCTCTGACTCTACTCCCTCTCCTGTCTCTGACTCTACTCCCTCTCCTCTCCTGTCTCTGACTCGACTCCCTCTCCTCTCCTGTCTCTGACTCTACTCCCTCTCCTCTCCTGTCTCTGACTCTACTCCCTCTCCTCTCCTGTCTCTGACTCCCTCTCCTCTCCTGTCTCTGACTCTACTCCCTCTCCTCTCCTGTCTCTGACTCTACTCCCTCTCCTGTCTCTGACTCTACTCCCTCTCCTCTCCTATCTCTGACTCCCTCTCCTCTCCTGTCTCTGACTCCCTCTCCTCTCCTCTCCTGTCTCTAATCCCTCTCCTCTCCTGTCTCTGACTCTACTCCCTCTCCTGTCTCTGACTCTACTCCCTCTCCTCTCCTGTATCTGACTCTACTCCCTCTCCTCTCCTGTCTCTGACTCTACTCCCTCTCCTCCCCTCTCCTCTCCTCTCCTCTCCTCTCCTCTCCTCTCCTCTCCTCTCCTGTCTCTGACTCTAATCCCTCTCCTCTCCTGTCTCTGACTCTACTCCCTCTCCTCTCCTGTCTCTGACTACTCCCTCTCCTCTCCTGTCTCTGACTCCCTCTCCTCTCCTGTCTCTGACTCTACTCCCTCTCCTCTCCTGTCTCTAATCCCTCTCCTCTCCTGTCTCTGACTCTACTCCCTCTCCTGTCTCGGACTCTACTCCCTCTCCTCTCCTGTCTCTGACTCCCTCTCCTCTCCTGGATCTGACTCCCTCTCCTCTCCTGTCTCTGACTCTACTCCCTCTCCTCTCCTGTCTCTGACTCTACTCCCTCTCCTGTCTCTGACTCTAATCCCTCTCCTCTCCTGTCTCTGACTCTACTCCCTCTCCTCTCCTGTCTCTGACTCTAATCCCTCTCCTCTCCTGTATCTGACTCTAATCCCTCTCCTCTCCTGTCTCTGACTCTACTCCCTCTCCTCTCCTGTATCTGACTCTACTCCCTCTCCTCTCCTGTCTCTGACTCTACTCCCTCTCCTCTCCTGTCTCTGACTCTAATCCCTCTCCTCTCCTGTCTCTGACTCTACTCCCTCTCCTCTCCTGTCTCTGACTACTCCCTCTCCTCTCCTGTCTCTGACTCCCTCTCCTCTCCTGTCTCTGACTCTAATCCCTCTCCTCTCCTTCTCTGACTCTACTCCTCTCCTCTCCTCTCCTGTCTCTGACTCTACTCCCTCTCCTCTCCTTCTCTGACTCTACTCCTTCTCCTCTCCTGTCTCTAACTCTACTCCCTCTCCTCTCCTGTCTCTGACTCTACTCCCTCTCCTGTCTCTGACTCTAATCCCTCTCCTCTCCTGTCTCTGACTCTACTCCCTCTCCTCTCCTGTCTCTGACTCTACTCCCTCTCCTGTCTCTGACTCTACTCCCTCTCCTCTCCTCTCCTGTCTCTGACTCTACTCCCTCTCCTCTCCTGTCTCTGACTCTAATCCCTCTCCTCTCCTGTCTCTGACTCTACTCCTCTCCTGTCTCTGACTCTAATCCCTCTCCTCTCCTGTCTCTGACTCTAATCCCTCTCCTCTCCTGTCTCTGACTCTACTCCTCTCCTGTCTCTGACTCTACTCCCTCTCCTCTCCTGTCTCTGACTCTACTCCCTCTCCTGTCTCTGACTCTACTCCCTCTCCTCTCCTGTCTCTGGCTCTACTCCTATCCTCTCCTGTCTCTGACTCTACTCCCTCTCCTCTCCTGTCTCTGACTCTAATCCCTCTCCTCTCCTGTCTCTGACTCTACTCCCTCTCCTCTCCTGTATCTGACTCTACTCCCTCTCCTCTCCTGTCTCTGACTCTACTCCCTCTCCTCTCCTGTCTCTGACTCTAATCCCTCTCCTCTCCTGTCTCTGACTCTACTCCCTCTCCTCTCCTGTCTCTGACTACTCCCTCTCCTCTCCTGTCTCTGACTCCCTCTCCTCTCCTGTCTCTGACTCTAATCCCTCTCCTCTCCTTCTCTGACTCTACTCCTCTCCTCTCCTCTCCTGTCTCTGACTCTACTCCCTCTCCTCTCCTTCTCTGACTCTACTCCTTCTCCTCTCCTGTCTCTAACTCTACTCCCTCTCCTCTCCTGTCTCTGACTCTACTCCCTCTCCTCTCCTGTCTCTGATTCTACTCCCTCTCCTCTCCTGTCTCTGACTCTACTCCCTCTCCTCTCCCGTCTCTGACTCTACTCCCTCTCCTGTCTCTGACTCTACTCCCTCTCCTCTCCTCTCCTGTCTCTGACTCTACTCCCTCTCCTCTCCTGTCTCTGACTCTAATCCCTCTCCTCTCCTGTCTCTGACTCTACTCCTCTCCTGTCTCTGACTCTAATCCCTCTCCTCTCCTGTCTCTGACTCTAATCCCTCTCCTCTCCTGTCTCTGACTCTACTCCTCTCCTGTCTCTGACTCTACTCCCTCTCCTCTCCTGTCTCTGACTCTACTCCCTCTCCTGTCTCTGACTCTACTCCCTCTCCTCTCCTGTCTCTGGCTCTACTCCTATCCTCTCCTGTCTCTGACTCTACTCCCTCTCCTCTCCTGTCTCTGACTCTACTCCCTCTCCTCTCCTCTCCTGTCTCTGACTCTAATCCCTCTCCTCTCCTGTCTCTGACTCTACTCCCTCTCCTCTCCTGTCTCTGACTCCCTCTCCTCTCCTGTCTCTGACTCTACTCCCTCTCCTCTCCTGTCTCTGACTCTACTCACTCTCCTCTCCTGTCTCTGACTCTAATCCCTCTCCTCTCCTGTCTCTGACTCTAATCCCTCTCCTCTCCTGTCTCTGACTCTACTCCCTCTCCTCTCCTGTCTCTGACTCTACTCACTCTCCTCTCCTGTCTCTGACTCTAATCCCTCTCTTCTCCTGTCTCTGACTCTACTCCTCTCCTCTCCTGTCTCTGACTCTACTCCCTCTCCTCTCCTGTCTCTAACTCTACTCCCTCTCCTCCGTCCCTCCCATCAGGTTCAGACGGATATGTCAGTCCATCATAGCTCATAAGCTGTTTGACTACGTGGTGTTGGCGTTCATCTTCTCCAACTGCATCACGGTGGCTCTGGAGAGACCCAAGATCATGCAGGGCAGCTTGGTAAGCTTGTAATCTCTCACAACACACGTTTTACTGTGTAGTAGTAAATGAGCAACGAACTTCATTAACGTTCAAGCTTATTTTATCGTTGAATGAGGTTATGTTTTCGTTCCGTTTGCTTGTACATTTGCTTGTTAACAAAATTACTGTATTTTCATAAAATTTGGTGCGAAGGATTGAGCTGCCCCGAAGACCCATTTAAAAGTTCACATTCAACTAAGGCAAGGGCAAGTGGGCAGTGGGGCACTCATATCCTGACAAATGCATTGTATTGGTGGAGGGAGGTATTGTAAGGAATCTACTGAGTGCAGTGCTCCTATTCTAGCTTATACTGTAAGCTTGTCCATTGTATCAATATCGCTACAGGCAGTTTCCCTGGACTAAACCATGATTACTACAACGACTTCTTCACTTACGTCATGTTCCAGCTTGGAATATGTCCGATTCTGCCTCATCCGCGAGCAAGAGATCAAGGCAGGAAGCTTGAAGCCTAGAAAAATTTAGCCAATTTGTCTTAAACCTGCATTCTATCTAATGACCACCAGGACATGACAACCAGTGGAAGTTTGATTGCAAGGAAGTCTGTGAGGAAATGGCCATATTTCTCATTTATTTGATTTATGACCTCAATAAACATTTTCCTAATGAGTTTATGTTTCCAATCGTTAGTTTCAAGTCTTAATCAATACAACATGATTTTGTAAATTATGGCCTTGTAGTCAGATAGAAGATAGGTAGAAGATAAAGGGTATGCAGTTATTAGTCACAGACAATTTATTCTGGGTCATGAGTAAATTCCCTACATTTATTTTTATTATTTCAAAATATAAAAATATAAGGATAATAATAATAAAAAGCTAAAACGTTTGGGAACCACTGCTTTAAGGCGTGACTTTGTTGTGACTGACAAAACACTACCATAACATAAACCACGGATATCAGGATAGAGGTGGAGCAATGCTTCTCCCCAGCTCCATTTATCCAATATAATGGTCAGTTGCCAAAAGCAATGATATCATGGCAGTGAACTATACAATTAATCAATTGGCGGCGGTCAATTTGCTGAGCTCAAGGATGCAAAACGAGACTTTTACTGCACCTCACCATAGTCATATTTCTAATAATAATGGTATATTATTATTCTCAGGTATAATGTCAGCCAAGTCAAGCTCTGTAGTTCAGCTGCTATGTTGGTGACTGATGTCATCCATCGTACAATACTTGTACGATGATGAGCTTTGGAAAGGCCATATTCTTTCATGACTCTCATTCATACCGACGTGTACAGAGAGTATACGTATCTACTATGGTTCTAGGTGCTGGCATTTGTCAGAATGATGAATTATTACTTGCGCAAGCAGAGCGCGCAAGTAATAATTTCGCCCGGTCTTCGTTCACCGTGACAGCCAACCCGCCATTTGATGTGTATGCAAAAAAAAACAGCAAATCCGTGCCTGGTTTGCTAGGACCAGATTACATAAATGACCATATGTCTTACGTCATCATTTAGAGCTAGTCATACGTATACTATATACATAATCAGTAAAATAAAATAGCAAATTGTGCCTGATCTGCTGGGACCAGAGTACGTGGTGTGTATATGTATGACTAGCTCTCAATGATGACGTAAGAAATATGGTCATTTGTGTAATCTGGTCCCAGCAAACCAGGCACAAATCTGCTGTTTTATTTGCATACGCATCAAATGGCGGGTTGGCTGTCACGGTTTTTGGCGCAAAGTAACCACAGTATACCGCTAATCAACTTACAACTACATACTCTATATAGTATATGTATATGTATACGTATGTCTTACGTCATCATTTAGAGTTAGTCATACGTATACTATATACATAATCAGTAAAATAAAATAGCAAATTGTGCCTGATCTGCTGGGACCAGAGTACGTGGTGTGTATATGTACTGTATGACTAGCTCTCAATGATGACGTAAGAAATATGGTCATTTGTGTAATCTGGTCCCAGCAAACCAGGCACAAATCTGCTGTTTTATTTGCATTCGCATCAAATGGCGGGTTGGCTGTCACAGTTCTTGGCGCAAAGTAACCACAGTATACCGCTAATCAACTTACAACTACATACTCTATATAGTATATGTATACGTATGTCTTACGTCATCATTTAGAGCTAGTCATACGTATACTATATACATAATCAGTAAAATAAAATAGCAAATTGTGCCTGATCTGCTGGGACCAGAGTATGTGGTGTGTATATGTACTGTATGACTAGCTCTCAATGATGACGTAAGAAATATGGTCATTTGTGTAATCTGGTCCCAGCAAACCAGGCACAAATCTGCTGTTTTATTTGCATACGCATCAAATGGCGGGTTGGCTGTCACAGTTCTTGGCGCAAAGTAACCACAGTATACCGCTAATCAACTTACAACTACATACTCTATATAGTATATGTATATGTATACGTATGTCTTACGTCATCATTTAGAGCTAGTCATACGTATACTATATACATAATCAGTAAAATAAAATAGCAAATTGTGCCTGATCTGCTGGGACCAGAGTACGTGGTGTGTATATGTATGACTAGCTCTCAATGATGACGTAAGAAATATGGTCATTTGTGTAATCTGGTCCCAGCAAACCAGGCACAAATCTGCTGTTTTATTTGCATACGCATCAAATGGCGGGTTGGCTGTCACGGTTTTTGGCGCAAAGTAACCACAGTATACCGCTAATCAACTTACAACTACATACTCTATATAGTATATGTATATGTATACGTATGTCTTACGTCATCATTTAGAGTTAGTCATACGTATACTATATACATAATCAGTAAAATAAAATAGCAAATTGTGCCTGATCTGCTGGGACCAGAGTATGTGGTCTGTATATGTACTGTATGACTAGCTCTCAATGATGACGTAAGAAATATGGTCATTTGTGTAATCTGGTCCCAGCAAACCAGGCACAAATCTGCTGTTTTATTTGCATACGCATCAAATGGCGGGTTGGCTGTCACAGTTCTTGGCGCAAAGTAACCACAGTATACCGCTAATCAACTTACAACTACATACTCTATATAGTATATGTATATGTATACGTATGTCTTACGTCATCATTTAGAGCTAGTCATACGTATACTATATACATAATCAGTAAAATAAAATAGCAAATTGTGCCTGATCTGCTGGGACCAGAGTACGTGGTGTGTATATGTATGACTAGCTCTCAATGATGACATAAGAAATATGGTCATTTGTGTAATCTGGTCCCAGCAAACCAGGCACAAATCTGCTGTATTATTTGCATACGCATCAAATGGCGGGTTGGCTGTCACGGTTTTTGGCGCAAAGTAACCACAGTATACGGCTAATCAACTTACAACTACATACTCTATATAGTATATGTATATGTATACGTATGTCTTACGTCATCATTTAGAGCTAGTCATACGTATACTATATACATAATCAGTCAAATAAAATAGCAAATTGTGCCTGATCTGCTGGGACCAGAGTATGTGGTGTGTATATGTATGACTAGCTCTCAATGATGACGTAAGAAATATGGTCATTTGTGTAATCTGGTCCCAGCAAACCAGGCACAAATCAGCTGTTTTATTTGCATACGCATCAAATGGCAGGTTGGCTGTCACGGTTTTTGGCGCAAAGTAACCACAGTATACCGCTAATCAACTTACAACTACATACTCTATATAGTATATGTATATGTATACGTATGTCTTACGTCATCATTTAGAGTTAGTCATACGTATACTATATACATAATCAGTAAAATAAAATAGCAAATTGTACCTGATCTGCTGGGACCAGAGTACGTGGTGTGTATGTATGTATGACTAGCTCTCAATGATGACGTAAGAAATATGGTCATTTGTGTAATCTGGTCCCAGCAAACCAGGCACAAATCTGCTGTTTTATTTGCATACGCATTAGGGATGGGTCCGATTAATCGATTAATCGATTATCGTTGATAGGACCCGAAATCGATTATGAAAATTAATAATCGATAATCATTTTTTTTTTTTTTTTTCTGTTTTTTTTTTAAATGAAAATCTGTTGGAAAGGCAATATTGTCATCCAAACAGGACAGGGCTATATGCCTACCAAAGTGTGCCTGGGATGTGTCTGTGTAGCTGCATGACTGAGAGGAGTATGAGTGGAGATTGATTCCAATCAAGATACAGGTTTGGAGGATTTAGCAGGTGTTGGGAATTTACCTAATCAGGCCTAGGCTGGGGTTGCTATGGTGATCAATTGGATCAACAGTGGTCCAGGGACCACCAGTGGTCCTCATTTAAAAGATGGAGTTAGTAACCAAATGGACCCTTATTAACTCTCAAGAGTTACAATTATTGTTAATCAACTACATCAGGGGTTCCCAAACTTTTTTGACTTAGGTACCCCTTGGGGGGAAGATTTTTTTTATTTGTAGGGTTCATTAAAAAAAATGTTTTTTTTTTTTCTTTTTATTAAAAAAAAATCCCCCCCCCCCCAAAACGATTAATCGATTAATCGTTAATATTGAATTATACAAATCGATTTTCATTTTGGACACATTTACACATCCCTAATACGCATCAAATGGCGGGTTGGCTGTCACGGTTCTTGGCACAAGGTAACCACAGTATACCGCTAATCAACTTACAACTATACATACTCTATATAGTATATGTATATGTATACGTATGTCTTACGTCATCATTTAGAGCTACTCATACGTATAAATACATAATCAGTAAAATAAAATAGCAAATTGTGCCTGATCTGCTAGGACCAGAGTACGTGGTGTGTATATGTATGACTAGCTCTCAATGATGACGTAAGAAATATGGTCATTTGTGTAATCTGGTCCCAGCAAACCAGGCACAAATCTGCTGTTTTATTTGCATACGCATCAAATGGCGGGTTGGCTGTCACGGTTTTTGGCGCAAAGTAACCACAGTATACCGCTAATCAACTTACAACTACATACTCTATATAGTATATGTATATGTATACGTATGTCTTACGTCATCATTTAGAGTTAGTCATACGTATACTATATACATAATCAGTAAAAAACTTGAACCATACTTAATAATACTAGGTGTTTATATGCATAAAGTAGGTAGGTAGCAAATAGTTACACCTAATAATTATACATTTCAAACGTTCCTTCACAGATATACTGAGATTTGACAGTTTACAGCGGTCGAAAGTACTTGCGCGCTCTGCTTGCGCACTAGTTGGCCATTTATGCAACAAGCAAGTATGCACTCGACAGAGTGCAGTTCTAGTTGATTAAATGAAATTGTACTGTTCACTTTCCCTAACCTTATCTCTCTGTCTCTCTCTGCAGGAAAGGGTTTTCCTCACCATCTCCAATTACATCTTCACTGCCATCTTCGTCACGGAGATGACTCTCAAGGTATTGTTTCTCTGTTTCAATATGTTTTTCAAAATAGAAGTTTATGGATAAGGGGTTTAAATAGGGCCCCAAGCACCCTGGGCAAGACCTACGCTGAAAAGACTATCAGCGGAAGTTGCGGGATTTTAGCGGAAGTATCGCCCAAGGAAATTACGTTGATGCTTTACAAATCAGTTTACATTCTCCGTGAATGAAACAAGTGTTGTGATTGGTCAGGAAAATATCGTGTCCTGGGGAAATACATCTGACGGATATTCCGGAGGATACATCCGCCTTACGTTGTGACCAGGCTTTTCTTTTCGCAGATAAGTAAGCCTGGGACCGAGGCTAGGCCCCAAGTTGTAACACAGGTCTGTTTGACTAAGAATAGTGTTTAAGTGGTCATGCACTATACTACTTCTAGCTAAATCCTCTCTGTGCCTTTGAGGCCTAGAAATTGAGGTCTGTAATTAATAAACAATCTCTCCAGGACATGGACCATCTCCAACTGAACCCTCCACCATCTCTCTCTCTCTCTCTCTCTCTCTCTCTCTCTCTCTCTCTCTCTCTCTCTCTCTCTCTCATAATCCCCCCCTCATTGCCTGTGTTGTGTATATTCTATGTGCGTAATGCGTCGGAGCAAGTGTGGTCCTCAGCCCATCGGTGCTTAACATGCACCGCTCCTTCTTGGCAATCCACTCTGTACATTCAAAGGCGAGCAATTAAGGCCTGTAATTAATTATAGTTAATCTCTCCAGGACACGAGCCATCTCCAACCAACCAACCAACCAAACCCCCCCTCCCTTCCTCCCTCCCTCTGTCTCTCTGTCTTGCATTCACTCTCCTCCTCCAACCTCCCTGTATTCTTCTTTTTCTTTGTCTTCTTCTTCTCTATCTCTCTCTCTCTGTCTCTCTCTCTCTCTCTCTCATCATATGCCTCCATCGCTGCCTATGTATTTTCTTCCTGTAAAGGCGTTGATGGCACAAGTGTGCTATCAATTATGTACAGACCCCCCCCCCCCAATTAATTATTAACCGATCACGACAGCCCAGGAGCCACAGACGTGTCGGCCCCCTTACTGAGCACTACTAGACCACCCCAGTGTCTGTATCCATCTGTGGCAGAGGTGTGTGCGTGCGTGCGTGCGTGCGTGCGTGCGTGCGCGTCGCAGTGTACACACCTGCAGAGCAGCAGGGGCAGTAGCATAATGGTATACACAGCACTTGTATTTCCTCCCACATGCTGTCGACGTAACATGAGAGAGATGAGACACAGTAAGCACAGAGTGGAGCTTTGGTTTAACCCTGTCGGCTTGGATCAATGGACCCAATGGAGTATACTGTAGGCTACTTTAAGTTCCTTTTTTTTCAAGGTATTAGAGAAAAAATACTATGACGTTTATTTATCACATAAATGTTTTTTTACAGTATATTAATGCTATTAACGTTATCGAAAATCTGTTCTTGTTCTCTTGCAATATCCTCACGGACTCACTTCATTGAGACGTTATGGACTCGACGTTTATTTGAGCTTCTTTTTTAAACGGATGTTTATTCCCTAACCAAGGGATTAACAATGGGTCATGTTGAGACATAAACCCTGACAGGATGATTAGACCCCGACACGATAGCCAACCAAATCTCTCTCACAGTACATCCCTTACACTCACATGTTAACGTGTGTGTGTGTGTGTGTGTGTGTGTGTGTGTGTGTGTGTGTGTGTGTGTGTCTCTGGGTTCTCCATGCCTTTGTCCTTCCATATTGCTTTATGTCCATGTGTCTGTGTGTAATTCATATCAGTGCTGTACACCGAAGAAACCTTGGGGATGTACCTGGGCCTGCAGGCGTACCTGTCTAACCCTGTCTGTCTCTCTCCAGGTGGTGTCCATGGGTATATGTGTACGTGGGCCCACAGGCGTACCTGTCTAACCCTGTCTGTCTGTCTGTCTCTCTCCAGATGGTGTCCATGGGTATGTATGTGGGCCCGCAGGCGTACCTGTCTGACCCTGTCTGTCTGTCTCTCTCCTCTTTTTGGCTTATAAACAGCGCAGCGGCTGAGCGGGGCAATGTACAGCAGCCTGTAAAAACAAGTCCAAACTGTGTGTGGGTTTATAAACAGCGGGGCACTGTACAGTTGTAGTTGTGATTTGTGCACCTACCTGGCTGTCGGGACTCGAGACTGAGAAAGCCCACTGCATGCACACTCGCCACAGACACTTCTGACTTCCTTCACGTTATTAGCCTACAGCCCTACGCTCTAACAGAGCTGTTAGGGAGGCGGGGCATATCACACGTGTGCCTAATGCATATGGTATGGTGGCTGTGTGTGCTATAGCAGCAGCCACCACCAGGCTCCGCCAAACTTTGTCATTGCATCTCTGTATGTGTTTATGATTTTATTTTACAGACGGCACGGGTGGGTGGCCGTGTGCCCCCCTTGCCTCTGGGCCCCCACGCAGTCGCGTTGTCTGCGTCACGGTAGTTACGCCCCTGGTACGTGGGCCCGCAGGCGTACCTGTCTAACCCTGTCTGTCTGTCTCTCTCCAGGTGGTGTCCATGGGTATGTACGTGGGCCCGCAGGCGTACCTGTCTAACCCTGTCTGTCTGTCTCTCTCCAGGTGGTGTCCATGGGTATGTACGTGGGCCCACAGGCGTACCTGTCTAACCCTGTCTGTCTGTCTGTCTCTCTCCAGGTGGTGTCCATGGGTATGTACGTGGGCCCGCAGGCGTACCTGTCTAACCCTGTCTGTCTGTCTGTCTCTCTCCAGGTGGTGTCCATGGGTATGTACGTGGGCCCGCAGGCGTACCTGCGGAGCAGCTGGAACGTTCTGGACGGCTTCCTGGTGTTCGTGTCGCTGATCGACATCGTGGTGTCCATGGCGGGCGGAGCCAAGATCCTGGGAGTGCTCCGAGTGCTGAGGCTGCTCAGAACACTGCGCCCCCTCAGGTACGGAGCATTTATCTATTTTTGTATTTTTTGTTATTTTTTACACAACAGTGAGTGCGTCGTGAGGATATTGTAAGTGTCGTCTTGTTATGCCGCTGTTCCGGTTGTCCTAGATTAACTCACAAGGTTGAAGAAGAGCACAGTGGAAACACCAAATTATGTACAGTAGTATACGTCAATGGCGGTCTGTGCGTTGGATTGAAAGGACATACTGTAGTAGACGATAGTCTGATCGGAACTGCGAACACTTTCAAATCATTGCTATGGAGAGTTTTGCTGTGTCAGTGTTTTCAAGGGAAGCTGTGTCAGAGAAAAGCATGGCCATGTTGTAAAATTACCTTGTGTCGCACTGCGAGCTTATATATTCAAACATTTCATACAAATATTGAAAGTGTGTGTGTGTGTGTGTGTGTGTGTGTGTGTGTGTTTTCAACACAAATCTTCAGTTCTGGCACAAAACCTTTTCATTGACGTTGATTAATCACACACAGGGTGATCAGCAGGGCTCCAGGCCTGAAACTGGTGGTGGAGACCCTCATCACCTCTCTGAAACCCATAGGAAACATTGTGCTCATCTGCTGTGCTTTCTTCATCATCTTCGGCATCCTGGGGGTGCAGGTACAGTAGTAGGAACCCTGCAGAATGTACAGTACTCTCTCTCTCTCTCTCTCTCTCTCTCTCTCTCTCTCTCTCTCTCTATCACTCTCACTCTATCCTGTCATCTAATTTCATTACATTACCTTGGTGGGGTGTATACTGTAAATAGCCTCTTTGGCTGATTTCAACTAACAACATCAAATTGTGTCCTGTTGTTGTTTTGCTTGTATTCCTGCTGTCAGCTTTTCAAAGGCAAATTCTTCTACTGCAATGGCCTGGACGTGAAGAACGTCACCAACAAGTCTGACTGCCTGCTGTCCAACCACAAGTGGGTCCACCACAAGTACAACTTTGACAATCTGGGACAGGTCAGTGATGACTCAGGGAGCCCCCTTTTTTTTTGAGGGGCGCTAGCCCTCCTGTTTGTTTTTAGTTCAATGTTTGTTTTAAAAACAGCATTGACATTGAAGGGAAAGTTTAAGTCATAGGCTATTGTCCCTCATTACGTCATATTGACTCTTTATTGTTAATGGCATTTAATGTTTGTGTTGGCACCGTTTGTTTTACATAACCGTTACATCACCTAATCAACATGAGTTAGACTTTAATATATTGGCGCCCCTCACTTCACACAGGTGTGATTTCTTATTTATTAATCTGGGCACACATTTCCATGTTGTTTCTACCATGTCGATCTGTTATGTGATTACTTAATTTCTAAACCATTTTTCTGTGCAGCTGTTGCATACAAAATGCTATCATAGGGACCCTAACAGAACCAGAGTATTTAAAATAAGCTCTTTCGACTCAAAATCACTGACGTGTAGAATTTAAACATTGTGACCCTCAGCAAATACTGTATTCCACAGCTGCACATTTTACAGGACAGCTAAAAAAAACATTTCAGTCAAGATGAATGAGTTAAACACAGATTAACTTGTTTAAACGTTGATTTTGAATCTTCCCTTGTCACTTGTCGGCAGAAATGATACGTAGCTTGCGGAGTTAGTTCAGTCAGATATACTCGAGGGGGTTCATGCCGTGCTCAAGGGTGCATACATATACTCAAGGGGTTAACATGCTGCATTACTATGTGGGAGTATTCAGTTTGTGCAAGAACCATGTCATTCGCTGATGTGGCAGTCAGCTGACCAATTGGGCGGGCTACTTAAGCTCACTAGACTGCATACTTCTTCCTGCCTTCCTTCTATGCAGGGTTGTTGTTATGTGATGTTATTTATGTTCCCCATGGTGGGTTGTATTCTACAATAAATATTGTTTAAATCTATTCGTGAGTTATCTGACTGAACTTACATTTACATGACAGAAGGTATATTAATCTCAAATTTGTGCGTACATGTTATAGGGACGGTATATTGAGAATTATATATAGGCTTAAAATCAGCAAACATAGTCTTTAACGGCTGCACATACAGAATCATATAATATGAATAATAGTGAGTTGTTCTCCCTCTCTGTACCCAGGCTCTCATGTCACTGTTTGTGCTGGCCTCTAAGGACGGTTGGGTCAACATCATGTACCATGGGCTGGATGCTGTAGCGGTGGACCAACAGGTAACACATTAATACAAGTTTTACAATAACATTTATGCTAGATCTGAACTCATTATAGACTCATATTTAAATGGCGAGTTCATCTAAAGTGGCAGACACATACTGTATGCAACTACGCATATATGAATATTGTATGGACTATGGGTAGCAATGTCACAGGTAAATGTAAATGTCACAGGTGCTAGAGTGTAACGCAAAAGGGCACATATGACATACTGTACTGTAAAGAATGATTATAGGATAAGGATAGGGACTGTATTGATATGTGGGAAAAGAAGATAAATGCATCTAGGAACATTATGTGTAGACGGCGACAGCACTCTTCCCTACATATAGGCCTACTGGGCTCTTGACAGCAGAGGTCACCAGTTTAGGCTTTGAGTGCCAATTCTCCCATTATAAAGAAAGAAAGAATTTGTAATTCTATTATGCATGTAATGTGCATGTCATCACCTGTACACCAGATTAGAGGAATTTTCTAAATATGCATAATATGGATTTTTTAATTCCCAAGGGATCACGTCCGTGGCATCCGGTACATAATTCGCAATTAGACGTCTTGACGTTTATGGCTCTTAAACTGTTTTAATTGGTACAGTTATGACTCCAGACAGCAATTAAATGTTAAAATTCATCATGTAGACATATAGACACTGGCTGTACCGCTTAGCCTACCCCATATATCCGTTTCTATTTGTTTTCCCTGTACATTGCTTCCACTGAAGCAGCTGTTCTGGTGAAGAGTGTGTCTGCTTTGTGCGGAGCCCCACCGACAGCTATAGGTGATAGCTGGATAGTGCGACGTCACTGGTTCGATTCCGCTTCATGGAGACCTGTGTTGCATCTCTCCCTCCTGTCCTTCCTTTGTCTCTGATATAAGTAGCCTATATCACTCGCCTATAGGGTGTATATTTCTACAGTATCTCTTGTTCTGCTTATTGTTTCCTGTCCTTCCTTTGTCTCTGATATAACCCATTTTGGGCGGGAACCCCTTTTGGTGTTAGCATTATGTTATGCTTTAGCTATAATCGAAGAACGACTGACACCCCCCGCTGCTTATTGTTTCTACAGCCGGTGACCAACAACGACCCGTGGATGCTGCTGTACTTCATCTCCTTCCTGCTCATCGTGAGCTTCTTCGTGCTCAACATGTTTGTGGGCGTGGTGGTGGAGAACTTCCACAAGTGCCGTCAGAACCAGGAGGTGGAGGAGGCCAAGCGGCGCGAGGAGAAGCGCCAGCGGCGCATGGAGAAGAAGAGAAGGAGTAAGAGGGAGGGTGGAGCACACACACACACACACACACACACGCATGCATGCATGCATGCGCAAACGCACGCACTCACATATTGTTACTGTCAGGCAGAAACCTAACCTTGTATCTCCGATTTAATCTTTTAATGTTTTTTTTCTTTTCCCAAATGAATGCCATGCGTTGCCGTGTGTCACGCAAAACTAGCGGGAAAAAAGCTGCTCTATAAGCTCACACAACACGTCGCAATGCAACACGTTTTGACCTTGTAGATCGGCTTTTTAATTATTGAACCATTGAGCTTGTGACTAAACAATAACTACATTGTTAACCACACACAGGTTCTCTTTTCCAGTACCTGAATTGTAAACTGGTTTGGACAAGGTTTCCACCCGACAGCAACATAGACACGCACCCACTGTTGTGATATCAGGATGACTGAACCCGAAATGCAGAGTCACGACAGTATGTTCAAATATACGGATGACTGAACCCAAAATGCAGAGTCACGACAGTATGTTCAAATATAAGGATGACTGAACCCAAAATGCAGAGTCACGACAGTATGTTCAAATATAAGGATGACTGAACCCAAAATGCAGAGTCACGACAGTATGTTCAAATATACGGATGACTGAACCCAAAATGCAGAGTCACGACAGTATGTTCAAATATAAGGATGACTGAACCCAAAATGCAGAGTCACGACAGTATGTTCAAATATAAAGGTATTTATTAAAGCAATGAGGCAGCTGACAAACAAAGACTAGCTTCAAGCTCAGGAAAACCCAAAAATGTCAAAAGGGCAGAAAATGCCAAAACTGAAAAAGAACTTTACAAACACGAATGCAAAGCGCAAAATACAAAGTCCAAAAAATCAAACCTCAGAGGAGCACACGGAACCAGGAACACACAGGGGACATCGACAACATCAAACTATGAACTGACAACAGTGATTTGAAATGAGTCCAGTTATGTAGTGAGCAGGTAAATTGTCAAAGTGTTCACAGGTGGGCTGACGAGGGAGTTGGAGACAGGTGAGTGCAGGGACTGAGTGAGTGGTAGGGAAAATGGGAGTGGCCAGGGCTGACATGGTCTGTGGAGAGACAGATCCTAACACGCACGCACGCACACACGCACGCACACACACACACACACACACTGCGCGCACACACACACATACACGTTTCATGCAGTTGCTGTCATGTACTTTTTGATTTAGAGCTTGCCTTGTTAATTGGAGGGGAAGTGGAGTGGGAAGGTCAAGGAGGGCAGCGGTGGAGCTGAATATGGAGATCAGAGAACAGAACAGGTGCAAAGAATGAGGGATATATAGAAGAGAGGGGAGAGAAATGACAGGCATTAACTTTAATCTGTCTGTCCTTGTCTGGACACAATTTCATTCCTGAATTTGCCCCCGGGGATCAATAACGCTTTATTTCATTCCGACAGGATCAAACAGCTTTTCTTTTCTCGAAAATATGATTCATAATTGAACAAGACTCCCGTATGTTAAAAGCTGCAATACGAACTGATTTGATTGAATAACATAATTTAAACTAATGTATGATGGCGTTTGTTATACAATATGACTAGCTCATCTGCAGTGGATGGAAGTAGTCTCTTTGGCATTGAGAATTGTTGACCCTAGTGCCGGATAGGATACCTATACTAGTTGACAAGCAGCCCTGCCTAAAGCTCGTACACACACTACACACAAGTATCTCCCCTGGCCAAGCCGGGATTCCATTGGATGAGCGGTTGCAATTTGGTCTCCTGGGTTTGAATCGGCCATGCAATTTTTTGTAAATGAATGCCCTACTTGATCATACTACAGTGTCACTCAAAAGTATTAACCTTGTCAATCTGCTACTTTTGATATTTTGAATAGTCCTTCTGTGCAGCACTGTATGTGTCATTAGTTTCAAATAAAAGTACAGAATGACAAGAATAACTCGAGAAATAGAACAGATGGCAAAGGTGGAACAAAAAGGAGAGGAGAGGACAAGCAGACAGATAGGCTTTTGATTGATTGATTGATTGATTGATTTAATAACAGTTTGCAGAATTACAGTACATTTCAAGTACAACTCAATACAAAACTAAAGAGTCAAAGACTGATAAACTAACATGCAGACAGGGACATTCAATGAGACACAGAGACCAAGAGCAACACATGGAAATGGTCCATTTGGCGTGGGGCTCTCCTCCACTCACCTTGGTAACGGTGTATACCATAAGTTGCCTTATAAAGTTAATCCTCAAACTGTTTTTTTTCAAGGGCAGGGAATGAAACATCTGCCGTGGCAAAATGGCCTCCAAGGCTTGCTCAAACGGTGCATAATCAAAGAGAAAACATAACCTTCCTGCTGGGTTTGATGTGGTTGGATTATTCTGTCGGGTGCAAGCATGAAAATGCAGGCAATGTTCAAAGTGGAAAACCAAGTTTTCCACCTTGACAGAGCGCTGCGGGAGCCCAGGAAACACAAACTACTGAAGAACTTGCAGGCAGACTGCATACAAACAGGTTTACTTGCTATTCACAGGCTAACACAGGCTGGCAAAAACAGGGCAACAGAAACACACTAGAACATTATTTCAAAATAGAGGTACAGAATGACAAATCAAGACAAGATGCCAATTCGGCAGAAAATAACATGCACATCTAGAGGTAGAGCCTCTGTTTTTCCTTTGTTTTTCTGCTAGATTTGTAAGCATTTTCTTCTGCCTACAAATGCTACTTCACACCAATAACCATAGAAGGAAAGGGACTATATATCCTGCTCCCTGTGGGAGGGGAAATCAAAGCTTTTGAAGCTTCACCCAGCTGTTAGGACTCGGAGTTAAGTGGTCAGGGACACCTAAACAAGTAGACTGGTCAAGCCGAGGGTCGAACTGCCGATGGTGGGATTCCCAGACGGCCTCTTTCTCTAGTATCTCTACCCACTCAGCTACGGCCGTCAGAAGCTGAATGACCTGCCAGCTCTGCATGCGTGGCCTTTAAACACCAACACACACCACCATCAAAGCTGCACTGTAGTCTAGTCAGATGGCCGCGCTGGTGGGAATTTTTTTCTTTTCTTATTATGTGCAATAGTTATACTGTACAATACAGAAGAAAGAACAAAGCACTGGAGCAACTCGAACAAATTGAAGCGTTTCTATTCAAGTACAGATGATGGCAGAATTGTGATGCGAGTGGTGCACCTTCCTCAGGATGGAGATGTACCACCACTGGTGGAAAGTAACTAAGTACATGCAAGTACTGTAGTTTTTCTTTTCTTTTTTACTTTACTGGAGTATTTCCAGTTTCAGTACTTTTACTTCTACTCCACTATATATCAGAGGCAAATATTATACTTTTTACCCCACTACAATTATAGTGAAAATGTTACTAGTTACTCTATATACCTGTACATTTCAGCCGTGAAAATAGCCAATCTACAAGCTTACAATTGTGAGCTTGCGGATCTGCTATTTTCCAAAATATTTTTTTACAATTTATACATTTGAAAACTTGTGAAATGGGACATTCTGCATAAGGAGTACTTCCTACTTTTGGACTTTTACACACGTAGATTCCTAACTTTTACTTGTAACAGAGTATTTCGGAACTGCAGTATTGGTACTTTTAATTAAGTTCAAAATGTGAATACTTTTTCCACCACTGTGTACCACTGACATTGAAAAACATCATCTTTTGTACTTCAATTAAAAACGCTTTCATTTGTTTGAGTTGCTCAGGCGCCTTTATTGATCATGCCATTTCACTTTGAAATGACCATTAATTGTCAAACAAATGTGTTTTAAGTGGTTTTTTGGCATTGTCTTTTAGGCTTTGCAAACCAAAGCCATGGGCAAGTATGACAGATAATTTAAATATTAAAAACATTTTTTTTATTTTTATAATGGATATCTTTTATACTATTCTATACATGTCTCATTATGATCATGTCCAGCAGGCTTCTTGACTACGGTATGTGTTTTCTGATCCCTGTCACCACCCTGCCACCCTGTCACCCTGCCAGACGCCCAGAAGCTGCCCTACTTTGCCAACTACTGCAGCGTGCGCCTGATGATCCACACGCTGTGCACCAACCACTACCTGGACCTCACCATCACCTTCATCATCTGCATCAACGTCATCACCATGTCCCTGGAGCACTACGACCAGCCCCGGGTAAGCTCTCAAAATAATAATAAACTCACTAATAGATTGAACAAATATTTATTATAGAATGAGAATAGATATAAATACCCCGCCCAATTGGTCAGCTGATGGTACTGCAGCATATTTACCTCTCGAGTAATACCTGACTGAACAAACTCCGCCAGCTACGTATCATCTATGTTGCTCCATGTACACACAACAACTAATGAGACACAGAGGTACTGTATAGCTCCCGGATCGAAATGTATAGTTCTATGATCCTTGATAGAACAAGCTCATCTTAGCGTCTCACTTTGTGCAGCATGTACCGTACAATGCAACCACTGATGTGTTCGTAAATGATGACTACCGTACAATAATAAAATCGTGTTCATGTATATGGACCGTATAACAAACATATAGCTTCACGTCCTATGCATTGCAAGGGATGGCCAGGCAACTAAGTTACAAAATACACTGATGGGTCCTATTATTATTTGTCATTTGTAATGCAGTAACAGTAAGTAGCTTGAGCTCAGAGAGCAAATGCATGAATTAGATTTTTTCTGTATCACAGATATAATAAAGCCTTGCTGAAGCACTAAGATCAGTTACTTTAATTAGTTTGTTCAAGACAACCATAATACATAATACATCATTCTACAAATAATGTTAGTATTTCCAAATCCTCTCTCTCTCTCTCTCTCTCTAGTCCCTTGATCTCGCCCTGAAGTACTGTAACTATTTCTTCACCTCATGTTTTGTACTGGAGTCTATTCTCAAGCTCATCGCCTTTGGCTTCAGACGCTTCTTCAAAGAAAGGTACGGTGTGTCCCAAAGAAAGGTACGGTGTGTCCCTGTCTCTGCCTCTCTGTTTCTCTCAGCCTCCCAGTTACTTTTTATATGGTCCCAGAATACTTGTTTATTAGAAAATACATTATAGGGACATAAAACAAAACCTGTCCTATGGTGACATGAAAAACATTGGCAGGTGAAGATACTTACAACACACGTTTCCTCAAGAAATAATCTGCTATACAGTATCTAGCCCAGAGCTGCAGTGCAGGGCACACATGCACCTTCGCTGTAAACATCAGCATTCTGTCTCTGATGGTGTCAGTCTCGTCTTCTGCTTTGCTGTTATTTTTTAGTTTGTTTTCATATTGTTACCTACTGTGGGTGTAGCTGAGTGGGTAGAGACTAGGCTGTTGGTGAATCATAAGGTCGCCGGTTTGGTTGCTCTTTGGCTCACACACCAATCTGTGTCGAAATGTCCCTGAGCAAGACAATTTACCCCTTATAACTGCTCCTCAGGCGCTGTATTAATAGAATTCATTATTCATTCCTAATTGTTAGAGTGGGTAAATGCAGACACCAAGTTTGATACTTTTAGTGTGTGTCACATACGCATAGGCGCAATGTACTTCTGTGAGTGTGGCACTGGTGCCCCAGAGGCAGAAACAAAGGGGAATGGGTTCCCAGTATCTCCTTTGGGATCACTGGTTCTTCCTCCTTAAATTTCTCCTTTTGAATTTCTTGGTCTTTTGCTTTTCCTTGTTGTCATGTTCCCTTTGGCTTCAAGGAAGCGGCCTCTCCCATGCTCTCCATCTTCCTCTCTTCTTCGAGGAAGGTCTCCTTTTTTCTTTTTCTTTCTCATTGCTGCCATTTTATCATACTCAAACCCTTGTCTATCTGTTTGTCCGACTGGCCCTATTATAACTAACCCTATAGCTGACCCTAACCTCACACTAACCTCACGCTGGGAATTATGGAATGTCAGGATTATGAGCGGACCCCTGACCACCTGACAGAGTGGCTGTGAGACAAAAAAACATTTTTTTCTACTAATGACACCCTGTTATAGAACGGTTATAATGGATAATGTGCCCCTCATAATTGATTGACCCTACTAGGTTAACGTTGTTCCGGATTGAATTAACCTTGATTAACACTTCATCTAACAAATCATCTTTTTTTAATTTAGATGATGATTAGTTAATTCCATCTTGATACCAATCTGATCTTATTTCCTGGGTTCACTTCCCGCTGGGGACACTGTTGGCGCTGGGTGCGTGTTCACTCCTCCACGTCATCAGTGCCCATAGCCTAGATGGGGTTGGCGAAATGGCCTTTCTGTGGGGAGTTTGCATGTTCTCCCCGTGTCCCCGAGGGCAGGTAGTACCCTCACAAAAAACATGCAGTAATCCTGGTCTCTAAAACTGCCTCCCCCTGGCCAGCCGGGGCGCCTGATGGTAAAGGAACTCGCCCTACATTAAACAAACAAAACATCATTTTGCAGCATGCACACGCAATAAGCACTCCTTTTTTAAATAACTTGGATTACAACGCACCATTTCCTTTTCATCGTATTATACTTAGGGTCTCGTGTCAAGTATTTGATGTGACAACATTACAACATTACAGCTGCCGTCACAATTCCAGGCATTTGTGCCATAATCTCTGCGTAATGCGTAATCTATACAATACCACAGTAAGCACTTTTGTAGTTCAAAGCACGCTGACGTTATATATACTGCTGCCGCTTTGATCACAAAACATGCGATAAGGGAGACCGCCGCATATGTGAGGGATTTGGGAAATATGGCATAAAACGCATGCAGATTTATTCTTAAAGATTTTGCTCGATCTGTCAACGAGTTGCTTTATAAGTTGCATGACACGTACTGTATGCACTGTATTGTGAATACGATTCCCGGGCTATTGACTTACGTTATGCCACACATTGTCAACGAACATAAAGCCTGCTGTCCAACTGAATGACCCTGCTCAAAGTTATTTTCATCAAAGGAATTCAAGACTTAACCATTTCCCTTGTCATAATTATTCACAGTAGGCATGATAGGCCTTTGTTTTGCCGTCAAATCAATCAATCCACAGTTAAAAGAGAACCTGCAAGTCATTTTTGCTAATCACAGAGCGGCGGTAATTGTTTCCCAAGGTTAGGTGGGGCGGCGGTGGCTCAGGGGTAGTCTGGCTGGATGGTAACCGCAGTGCCAGTTCGAACCCAGGCTCCCCCAGAGTTAGTGTCGAAGTGTCCTTGAGCAAGACACTGAACCCCAAATTGATCCTGATGTGCTGGTTGGTGCTTTGCATGGTTTCCGCCGTTGCCTTGGATAAAGGCGCTATATAAATGCACCATTTACCATTTATTTACCATTTAGGTTATACACGGCAAGCCACACGTGCCAACACTTCCACCGTATTGAGCTTAATTGGAAAGCATGAAACCTGGAATGAAACATTCTACATAAAACATCTCAAACATGAATTCACTGAAACATTCTTGATTAGAATGATCTAGCTGACACTTTTATCCATAGAGGATGAATGGCATTTTCAACATTCTTAACCATAATCAAGCAATGTTTCATGTGCGCAAAACACTGGTGCATAATAAAGTAAAGTAACCCTATAACCCCTGGCATATAACCTCAACCACACTAACCTAAACTCTAGTCCTCACGACAATGTCTCAAATGCTGCTATACTTGTGTGGACATTTGGCGCTCATAAGTATAGCAACACACACACACACACACACGCACACACACACACACAAACGCACACGCACACGCACACGCACACACACACACTGCCGTGCTGCCGTGCCACCAGACGCATAATCCACTCCAGTTGCAAAAAAGAAACCTTGTTCTGTTCTGACGGCAGTCCAATCAAAGCGCTGGCCTATAATTGACAGTGTGTGGTGGCGGTCGGTCGGCCTTGGCCTGGTGAGACTGCTATATTAACGGCGTCTCTCTCTCTCTCTGCAGTGAGCTGACTAACGGGGGGATGCGTGCGGGGGGATTGAAATAGACCCGACTGTGATGGCAGCTCATCGCCGCTGACCCATTTTAGCGGGTCATGATGGGGCTGAGAGAGAGAGAGAGAGAGAGACGTCGGGCGGGCGGGCGACGGGGAGACGGGTAATAGATAACCAGCGTGGGAGGACAGGAACGAGCGATGGCGACGAACGACAAATGCCGGGGGGAAAATGAGGGGTTCAGAGAGAGAGCGAGGGGGGAGGGGTGGGGGAAGGGGTGTTGGGGAGGGGGAGGAGGCGGTGGAGAATGAGTCCATTGCACATTTATCAGCCTGCGCTCGCTTTTTTTATTTTTTTTAATGTAACATCACGCCAGGTGTGGTGGAGAGCGGCCACGGTGTGTGTGTGTCACAGTGTGTGGTGTGATTTATTAGAACGGGGCGTTCTGCACTATACTGCATTAGAAGTGGGTCAATGGAGTAGCAGGTGCAAAATGATGCAAACATACACTCTGTGCAACAGGTGCGAACCTGCTCTCTTTCTCTCTCACACACACACACACAGGCACACACACACACACGCACGAATGCGCACACAACATTACAGCTGCTGTCACAATTCCAGGCATATGTGGCATAATCTCTCAAATTAACGCGTAATCTAAATCTATACAATACCACAGTAAGCACTTTTGTAGTCCAAAGAACACTTTACATATGCTGCTGGGGCTTTGATCACAAAACATGCCGCAGCTTATATGAGGGATTTGGAAAATATGGCATGAAACGCATGCAACACACACACACACACACACACACACACACACATGCACGCGTGCACACACACGCGCGCGCACACACACACACACACACACACACACACACACACACACACACGCACACATAAATGAAGAGTCGTCAGGTGCGGTGCAACATGGTATGCTCAGATCTATAAATCTTGTCTGTGTTTTAACCTATTACTTCTGTGTGTGTGTGTGCTGTGTGTGTGTGTGTGTGTGTGTGTGTGTGTGTGTGTGTGTGTGTATTTGCATGTGAATATCTGTGTATAAATGTGTCTGCTTGTGTATGCTTCCTCTGTCTTCTGTGTGCATGTGTGTGTGTACATGCATGCGTGTGTTCCTCTGTGTTCTGTGCGTGTGTTCCTCTGTGTTCCGTGTGTGTGTGCGTGCGTGCTTGCGTGTGTGTGAGTGTGTGTGTGCACGCGCGCGCATGCACGTGCACGTGTCAGGTGGAACCAGCTGGATCTGGGCATTGTGTTGTTGTCGGTGATGGGGATCACTCTGGAGGAGATCGAGATCAGCTCTGCCCTCCCCATCAACCCCACCATCATCAGGATCATGAGAGTACTGAGGATAGCACGAGGTACACGCACGCACACACGCACGCACGCACACGTTTGTATTACTATACGTGTGAGGACATCTACATTTCAGGATTTTATGAATGCCAGCAGCTTGTAGATCTAAACACCATGATTTGTGAGGGATTGTCTCTTGACAATTACAGTTGATGTGTGAGTGTGAGCCCAGCCCGCTGCTATTTACAGATACAGTAACTGCTTCCTTAACTGTAGCCTATATGCTCGACTCAGTTCCTTATGCAACTCTCTGGTATAAAGGACTCTGTCATTGTTTTATTTCCATAGTGTCAAATAATACAGATGGTTTCCTAAAAGCTCCCGAAACAAGCCTGCTTACTACGGCGTCTTTGTGATGGGACAATATTTGCTCCAAAATAAAGCCTTTATGAACAGAAATAAGTGGTTGCGGTGGGCTTTCAGCTAGTAGTAAAACAAGTAATTCCAGCTATATGACAGGCGGGATTTGGTTTGGGAGTTTGACTGCTTGACACCTTTATTTTACACCAAATGCGGTGATTTCAGAGAGATGTGCACCTTATAGTGTACTGTAGCTGCTATGGGCTTTGAGCTAGTAGAAAGTATTACCAAGTATACCACTGGGTTTAGAAAGACCTGTGATTCTCAACCTGTGTGAGGATATAAGTGAGAAGTGGGCCTCAACAAAAACTGGCAAAACACTCTGAGTGATTGTAATGATGATCTAATATGAATTCAGACAGAAACACTCACATCACAAGTTTTTTATTGCAACAAATGGAATACAGTTAAACTTGGCGTTAAAGGCTCCGCTCTGCGATATATTCTCTGAATTTTGTCGAAGCAAAATCATGAAATGTTAGCAAAACCCCCCATGGGTATACAATAACAGCATACTGTATCAAGACAGTTAATGAGATTAACTTGAGTCATGCAAACTTTAAACATACAACTTGAATGCGTTTTAACATTAAAGCCATAGAACATTTAATCAGATTAGAGCTATGCAACATTTCAACATTCAGTTTGCATGTTTGAGCAATACTTAAGCAATACATTGACATTGATATTTAGCTTGAATCAGCAGACATAAATTCAAGTATTTGCGCATATGCCAGGCTCTTGGGCCTATATTAGACTCTGATCAAAAGGTGGAGGCTGGGGTGGTGGAGGCAAGCTTTGCCAACAGAAGCAGTGCCGTAATTAAACGGACCGCCTTGTTGAGGGAATGAGGCGTAATTGGCGTATGGAAGTGTGACATAATGATCAGCTGAGATGTGAATGAGGAATAGGAAGCTATAAGCTGATTGATGCAATCGGTTGACTGACACTGATTACACCTGAGGCGTTCAGACTAACATGTACCTGTATGAACTAACGCTTTGCTACATATCATGCAAGAAAAGAAATAAGACTTGAGAAAAACATGGTTTTCATTGTGATACCGATAAATAGGAACTTTCACTTATCCAAGGTGGAACACATTTGATTGATTGATCATTAAAATATACAGAGTCTGAAAATGCACACGACCCACTCAGCATGCTTTGGGCCCTGATCCGGGAAAGGTTGAGAACCAATGGCCTGGTGTGTGTGTGTGTGTGTGTGTGTGTGTGTGTGTGTGTGTGTGTGTGTGTGTCACACTGCGTGTAAATTTAGAACTGACCTTTTCGCAGAGCTTGATGTCTTCCATTTAGGCTGTAATTGAACCAGAGGGAAGTTCCCTCAAATGGCCACATTTACATATCTCTTTCTTTCATCCCCCTGTGTGTGTGTGTGTGTGTGTGTGTGTGTGTGTGTGTGTGTGTACGTATGTGTGTACGTGCGTGTGTGTGTGTGTGTGATGCACACAGTATTGAAGCTACTGAAGATGGCTACGGGAATGAGAGCCCTGCTGGATACGGTGGTCCAAGCCCTTCCGCAGGTAACACGCACACACACACACACACACACACACACACACACACACACACACACACACACACACACACGCGCGCGCACGAACACTGACTTGCCAGAAAGTGTCTATAAGGCCATTTAGACTTTACTGTGACAGCTTTATTACCGTAATGTAGCCTTGAAGCCACAAGCAGGAAGTCAGACAACAAGTTACACAAACATTATAGGTGGACTGACTGACTGACTGACTGACTGACTGGCTGGCTGGCTGGCTGGCTACACAGGGGGGTGCAGTGCCCGGTGTTCGGTCGGACCCACGGTTGTCCAGAACCACCCCAAAAAGGCCCCTGCCCGGGCTCTGGACAGGGCCCCTGCCCAGTGCCCATACAGTGTCCATATACTGTATGGAGCTGGCTTGTTCTGACATCATTCTGACGTCTGCTTAGACTACATATTTGGGCATTCCTGACAAAGAACTCCATATATGGGCATAAAAGGTACACAGACATAATATCTGGGAGGGGCATGCATTTTTCCCTTTAAAACCTTGAAAAATGAGTTGTCATTGTGATACGTAGAATCTTTCAAGTACACTACGTTCACTCCATTGATCCAAGCCCGAGGACACAGTCGTTTGATTGATCAATCATTACAATAAACATTCTCTGACGCCGCATGCGGCCCACCCATCTGATGCCCACTCATCTTAAGTGGTCAGATGGGTGGGCAGCGAGAGCCTTCAAGATCCGAAAATGTCGGGGAACTGTCCACAACTGACCATAGACATAAAACAAGTGTGGTGTGGTGAGAGAGGTGAGGAAAAACAGATTTCTCATCTTTCTCATTCCCATTGATCCCCCCCTCATTAACATTGGGCCCTTTGCTCTGTCCCAAGGGTCCCTGGGAGGTAATTAAAACCAGAGCTAATTAAACAGGTCCAGAAGGTCTGCCCATGCATGTGTGTGCGTACAGTATACACACATGTTTGAGTGTGTATGTGTGCTGGTGAGAGAACATACAGTATACTTATATACAGTATATTTGGGAGAAATAAACCCCCCCCACCACCAAATTACAGCAAAATTCAAACAAAATACCACAGTTTTTTATCGCGCCGTGCAGCCCAGGGGGGCCCTGATATTTGTCTAGGCCGGGGGGCCCTTGGGAGGTTAAATCCGGCCCTGGTGGCGAGGGAGAGAGAGAGAGAAAAACGTAACAAAGTGCTAGACAGTATACTCGAGGCGAGGTCTTGCAATTTATCACTGTGCAAATGAAATGGCATGCTGCCAATGCTACCTCATTACCCGATGCGGAGCTATTGATGGGAATATTGACAGCAATATTGACAGCAATGAAACAAAGGGACGGTTTCTCTCATACAGTACATACGTATACTGCTACATAAAAGCAGAATTTACTCTGTGCACGAGAGGCGACACTGTACACCATAATATGGCCTAATGTGGCTTATTGCTTTGCTAAACCTGTTACCAAGCATGAGAATGAAACGTACCTCCAAATTAAAACCGTTTACTGCACAAACAAGGCCCAGGAAAGTTTACTTTACTTGAGTATGCCCATTTTTCAATACTTTACATTAAGTGTATGGTACTTTACAATGCCATGTTAAAATACAGTACCATGAAGATAAAATGAAATGGTGAAATCAAAACAAAATAAGGCAAATTAAGTGTTCGAGGAAATAATGTGGACGATAGAAGCAATTTGAAATCTATAGGAAGGTCATTGGTAGACAAGTATGTTTTCAGATGTCATTTAAAAGACGACGCTATGGCCCAGGCCGTAGCGTAACGGTCTGGGCACCGGACTGGTAATCCAGTCGCAGTATGCCGCGGGTTCGACTCCCGGACCCGACACGGCCTTTACTGCATGTCATCCCCCCATCTCTCTCCCGTTTCCTGTCAGCCTACTGTCTGTCCCTTTAAAAATCAATAAAAGGCGTAAGCCGCAAAAAAAATATCTTAAAAACAAAACAAAAAAGACGACGCTATGACTTTGCTATAGCGTCAACTCCTCAGACAGGGCATTGCACAGCATGGGTTCACCCATGGTCATGACGTGAGTCTGCAGTAACTGCATGGAAGCAAAAGACACAAAAACACAGTGTTTAGCCATTGTAATTGTGAAATGAACAAAAGTGTTGTTAAATAAAAAAGGTTTTTTGTAAATCAAAACTGACAACCAAACGTGACGCTCTTGTTTGCCACATAATAGTGATGTAATGTGATCACAGGTGCGTATTTACAGAGCCATTTACGACCGCTTTGAACACTAATGACAATCCATTTCATGATGTGAGATTTAGGATTGTTGACTCCCGTGCTCTGTAGCCGGTGAACGTGTCAATAGAGGGCGATGGAAGGACAGAGATCCATATGCTTGTAACAAATGGGAGGTGAGCTTAATAGCTCCTTGACTGATCTCAGCAGAAATCCATTCCAGGGGCCACTCTTCACATAAGATGCAGTGAGCCAAAGCCACCGGCCTCCACCATTATCCCCTCCTCCACCCCCCACTGTGGTGTAATGGCTGCTGCACGCTGTTGGCTAACTTTAACAGCCCCAGCTGTAGCGCTTAACATCCACACTAAAGTCCACGAGTCTCCTATCGGGGGAATGGTTGATAAGCCTCGTCCCACGGCAGATGTGGGAATGTCGTCTTTAATTGGGGGGGGAAAAAACGTCATTAGCGATTGTCCTCGTTTATCCTTTCCTCTGCAATTCTGGTTATTTATTTATATGTTTTTGTGGGTGTGTTTTCCTCTGCCAAATGCACCAACCTCATGTCTATGTCCCGGCTTACACTAATAGTATACAATTAATTGAATGATACAGGCTTTATCCATTTGGGTCACGTCAATCTAGTTTCTTTGTGTCTATACAGTACATCTGCTTACTTCATTTAAAGCTGCCTGCTTAAAGCTCTACTGACTAGAGTTATTAATGGTAATACCAAGTACAACATGTACTGTAAGTCATTTCTACTGAAGTGCCTCCAACTCTCTCCCGGAGTGGATTCATACAGGCCTATAGCCTGGACTTTTGCCTTTACTAGCCTACGTAGCCCTGTACTGCTACGACTGACTAATTTCTTGCTGCTCATTTCACTTTACCATCCTCGCAAGTGACAAGTGATACTTTTGTATCCGAAAAACATTTATTGAACTGAAATCCCATGTGCGTCTATAGCTAACAGCTTGACTTGGCTCATGTTTCCACAGCGCTCTATCCTTCCAGATTAGCATTACTGTCTCTCTTCCCAAATTCTCCCAAGAACAAGTATTGTTATATTGCTGTTCCAGCCTGCAGTGGAGCAAACAAGAGCCTCAAACAAGTGTCTGCTTAACACAGATTGACTCGTGTGAAGTCTCTTTCTTCTCCTCGTGCATTATCCACACTGTCTCTGATGTCCATGGAGGAAATCCCTAGTAGCTTCTCCCTGCATTATAATCTGACAGAGTTAAAGCTCTCTTTTGGACAAGGACAATTATAACAGGGTTGGTTCTTGGAGGAAAACAATGCCTTTTACTATTCCCAGCGGAGCGATGACGGCGCAGCCCCAGCATGTGACATTGATCACTTGGCTAGGGGGATTTTGTCTCTAAAAAATACATTAATACTTGTCTTGAATGTTTACTGTGCGACACGATCACCTGTGCCACAACATCAAATATAGGTCACAGTATATACACTATGTATGCACGCGCATACACACGTTTTGGACTCCAGTGAGTTGTCTGCAGGGTTGGCATGCATCTGGACTTATTTAGCTGACTAAATATTATAACAACTTAATTTCTTTGCAAAATATGACTTGTGCGTGCATGACCTAATAATAGCTGGCATGGCAAAGAAGAAAGCCACGTAACTTGCGAAACACTGCTCTGTTTCGGCTGTTATAGGCAGTTTGTCTGTGTGGAGGAGAAGGTGCCATGAACTGTCAACCCAACTGTAAAATTTATTGTAATTTGCAGATTCAAATAAATGACTATAAAGTGTGTGTGTGTGTGTGTGTGTGTGTGTGTGTGTGTGTGTGTGTGTGTGTGTGTGTGTGTGTGTGTGTGTGTGTGTGTGTGTGTGTGTGTGTGTGTGTGTGTGTGTGTGTGTGTGTGTGTGTGTGTGTGTGTGTGTGTGCGTGCGTGCGTGTGCGTGTGCGTGTGCGTGTGCTACAGGTGGGTAACCTGGGCCTGCTATTCATGCTGCTGTTCTTCATCTACGCCGCCTTGGGAGTGGAGCTCTTTGGAGAGTTGGGTGAGTGATGTGACTCACTCTACAATACATCATTGAAAAAAAAAACATTTTCACAGTCAAAATAAGCATTTTTTTTTTCATGAATTAAAAACAAATTCAATTATATATTTTTTCTCAGTAATTTCATGAAGAAATCAAAGAAAAATCTAAGAAATGTTATGAATTAGAAAACAAATGTTTGAGTAGTATAGTGAAATTGGCCGATCTATAAGCTCACAACACGTTGCAAAGCGACGCCTTGTGAGCTTGTAGATCGGCTATGTTCACTAGTTTGGGTCCCTGAGAGACATCAAAGTGGTCTTTTGGGTCACAGGCTCAAACGTTTGGGAACGACTGCACTACATGATTGATTTTCAAACCTTTTCCATTTCAAGGACCCCCCCCCTAGCTCCCACTCCCTCATTATTGAAGGCTTACATTTTCAAGCCATGGTGGACCCCCACTTGACACATTTGTTTTTAGTATCTGACACTAATCTAGGGGGTCTGCAACCTTTGTGAAACAGTGTCATGGTTTTATTTTTTAGATAGTCAGTGTGCCATATGCCAACATTAATTTTAATGACAGCACATCAATAAAACGCAAGACTCTTGCACACATAAAGGCGACACGTGCGTCCACCAAGACCAAACGATGGCCTGACACACTGAAAAAAATGTAATAATAATGTTGAATAAAGAAACTCCAGGAACAGGAAACGTTGTGATTTCCCATTAAAACCTTTTCGACTGCATTTTGTGTGCGGGAGTTTTTCCTTTTTTCAATGACACCACATCAAAAATGATTGTCCACGAATATAACTTTTACCTTCTTTTTTAATATTTTGTTTCACATTGTTATTTCCCAGACTCCTTCCCCAGTCAGAGTTCAGAGTTTTAATGAACATAGAAATATGTGCAGCAGGATGTAATTTTCATACACATGTGAGAGACTTCATTTAGTTGACTACATCTTTTTTTAATAGTTTATTTTTAACCAAAACAAGTTTGGAACTGAAGCTTGTTTGCCTTCACACAAAACGTCCTATCAATAATCATTATAATCTTTATATCCCAAGGGCATTTGTCTTTATAATCAGTTTTGCATACATTTGTAAGGGATACGCTCTTAAAAAAAAGAAAATAAACACTGTCCCTAGGCTACAGCACAGATTGGTGACTCTAGCCTTATGTTGCCTTTAACAATAACCATTTGATCTCAGTATTAAACTTAAACCTTTTTGTGAGAATAGATCCTATCCCTGGGATACCGCCAAACTACAGTACTTTACGTCATTCCTAATTTCAAATGCATATGATTTCCTACTTATGTGATTAATCAGATAACTACTTTTGCACATGCTAGCATGCTATGGTCATGACACTGAGATAGCTTAATCTTAACCAAATCTTCTTACTTCACCCTCTCACATATCTCTTCTGTTCCATCAACACTTTCTTTGTTTCGGCTTTCCTTCGGTCAGAGTTAAACAGAATCCTTCGATTGTTAAAAACGAACTTCTTCCTTCTAAAACATCCACAACAAAGTGTGACGCGATAATCTAAAAGAAAATCCCTCGCTTTCTCTAGATGTGGCTAGCAGTATCTTGGAAGACAAGAAGGATTAGTGCCAAATATGGCTTTATCAAGGAAGAAGGTTTATTACATCCACAAATGTTTCCCGACTCCCGACTCAGTGTTTAGGAAACACTGAGTTAAACAATGCTAATACTAATCCATTTGTTCCATGTGTCCTCATCAATGTATAACACAGACTCTTTGTTCTCTCCTCCTCAGTGTGTAACGCAGACTATCCGTGTGAGGGTATGAGTCGTCACGCCACTTTTGAGAACTTTGGCATGGCCTTCCTTACTTTGTTCCAAGTCTCCACTGGTGACAACTGGAACGGCATCATGAAGGTACCATTACATCATTCACAAACACCGTGGTTAAACAGATTTTGATGCTATTATTAAGTAATTTTGCCGGGGGACCCCCTGGAGCCTCCTCAAGGACCGCTGGGGGTCTCAGGACCAAACTTTGCGAACCGCTGCAATAGGCGAATGTCTGTGTGTCCCTGAGAATGACACTTAACCCCTGGCTGGTCCCTTCCCCTGAACTGAATTTACCCCACGGGATGTGATAGATATACAATAATAATGGCTGTTATGTAACCTGACTCCATGGTCCACATAGTAACAGATTGGAGCTTTAGCTGCATGAGATATTCACACGAGCTGCTGTTAAATCTACATTCATTTGCATGAAAAACACTCGCTCAAAGCTGCAAGCAAAGAGTGACACAGATTCATGAGTCTGACTCTGTGGAGCCGTTTAAGCACCCAGGGTGAGCATTATGTACACGTTTCCACTTGACAGTTGATGGAAGCACAATACAAGAAAGCTTTATTGACTGTCAAGTCAAGTTGGAAGTCCGTAAAGTCTCATTCACTGTCAATAAATCCTCCCCACAAAGTACACAGATTAGAGCCTTGGTTTTCTGGATTTTAGCCTCCAGAGAGTTGTTCATGTTTACAAATATTGATTGAACTGTGCAAGTTCAATCACATTACAGTATGATGCATATTGAATGAATTTGGTCTGAGGAGTCTTGCTTTGACATCATTGACCGATCATAAAGTGCAAGATGTCATTGTCATGGATTTTTAAAGAGAGAGCGATTGTTGCTTGGCGCACAAACACATTAAGGTGGCAGGCGTCTTTGTTAATCAATTGATCTGTGAATCAAATGTACGCCTGCCCTGAAGCTTCTAAAATTGATTAGAAAGAATGTGAAATAGGACCTGGAAGTACAACCCTGACACACTGTTAAGCACATTATCCCTGGCATCAATATTTTGGGACATGTCATTGGCTGTTTTCACCATTTGTCATATAAGACAAAGTGTATACGGCTTAAGCTAGACGAGATAATAGATATGTGAATGTTTCAACATACAGTATACTGTATAACTAGAAAACGTTATTGTGGGCCAGAAATGTTTGGAATTCATTCACTATAGAGGTGAGTGAAATCTGTTGAAGTTCAGGGATTAATGTTGATGAAGTTATTGCACAATAATGTTGATTTGTGGGACTATAGACCAATGTGAAAAGGGTGGCATTTCGTCCTCTGCCTTGCACGGCAATTGGACTGGCATTTTGTTCAAAGCGAGCCACTCTTGAAAACTTTGTCTTGGAGATTAGTTGTTCACAGACGGATGGAGACACACACACACACACACACACACACACACACACACAAACACACACAGAGCCTGGCGGAGACAATGGAACCAAATTATTTATTTCAAAGAGGAAAATGGAGTGAGCCTAGAGACACCAAACCATAAAGGTCCCCTGCTTGTTTATAGAACAGGAAGTACAGCCGTCACAGAATCCATGCACAGAACACAGTGTGCGAATGGTACTGTGTACCATTTGCTCAATTTAAAAACGCAGATGGATGGACCATGAGACAAGAGGTGGGAGAACAAGAATTAGCTGTGTACTTGAAATGAAATCAGTCCCTTCTATACACCCTCTTCCTGGCTATATTCATCATCTTCTCTATTAACCAGCTGTGGTTAGAGTGTCCGACCTGAAACTGGGAGGTTGGGGTTCGATCCCCGGCCGGGTCATATCAAGGACCGACAAAATGGGACCCAGTGACTCCCTGCTTGGCACTCAGCATCAAGGGTTGCATTGGGGGGTTAGATCAGCTATGAATGATTCCCGAGCGTGGCACGGCTCCAAGAGATGTATGGGTCAAATGCGGAGAACAAATCTCGCATATAGCAATGTATGTGACTAATAGTAGGACTCTAACCTTTAACCTATTGATTCACCCTCTTCCTCGCTGTCCATCATCTTCCTCGCTGTCCATCATCTTCCTCGCTGTCCATCATCTTCCGGCTATCCATCAGTCTACAGTTCCAGCCATATTTAACGATCGCAGGAAAGTGCTGGCTCAGCAATAGGATCTGAAGACCTGCCTTTGTAGATGGAGCACGTGCGCAAGTGTGTGTGTGTGTGTGTGTGTGTGTACGACTGTACGTACACACACACACACACACACACACACACACACACACACACACACGCACACGCACACGCACACGCACACACACACACACACACGTGAAATTCCATGCAGTTCCGAGTACACACGCACACCTGCTATCTCGTCACTTCTGCCAGCAGTCGTCCACTCCACTCCCGGGCATGCTGCGATGGTATTGGGTAATATGGTGGAGTGTGACAGGGCAGACAATTAAGCACACAATGGAAGAGGTGGGGAGGTATAGGGGTGGACTGCAGAGCGGGCTAGCCGCCGCGGCCACAGATGGTACCTCTCGGGCAGAGAGCGCTGTCATTTCACTGTCAAAGTACCACCTGTGCGGTGAAAACTGGGCAAAGCACTGCAAGGGAGCGAGCGAGTGGAGGACCAGTCGCACGCTGATGAGAGGGAATGAGAAGGAATCATGTGAGTGCAGAAAGCAGCATGGGTGGAGGTTATGCTTATGTTCCTATGGTTTTTAATGAGGAACTGCATGGGAGGGCAATTGAGGAAGGGGGGCATGTTGGTTTGTTACGCTCTCTGTTCTCTAAGGGGACAATTTGTAAAGAAAATGGCATGAAGAAAAGAGTGACTGAGTGGGTTGGGAGAAGTTGCAAGATTTGGCAAAAAGGAGGGAGGGAAAAAGAGGAAGAATAGTACGAGAGGAACTGTGTGAGAAGGAGCGCAGTGTGTAAATGTCACGTCAAATTAGGCAAATAAGAGCGTGGCTGCGGCTCAGAGGGCTTACGTTGTTTTGTGTGGTCACAGCCAGGGCGAGATAGATAGTCTGCTTCCCCCAGAAAGCACTTGTCACTTTGGTTAAGCTCAGAATGAACTCCGCTGTGCAAATGTTACCAGAGGCGAAAACCACAAAATAAATGCTTTGCTGAAGACAGAATTGCATTGTGTCGCGGGAGAGAGACAATTCAGTGCAGTGTCTCGTTGACAAGTATATTCCTGTTCCTCCAGAGACTGTGGGGTAAAATCTCTTCCATTGTAGGGATAAATGTGCTTATCGCTGTAATGATATACAGTAAGTGTGGTCTGTGGTATAAGGCACACACTGCGGTGACATCAAGACCAGATGCCGACTTGTTTTGCATGCTCCTTCCCGACAATTCAGTCATCTTTTGTACACTCTCAGAGTTAAATTCATGTCAAGTAGGTGTCACGATGTAAGGCTGTTCTCTACAATACAGCTCTAATGCAGAATGGTACAGTAGGTATAGGTATGTCTGTGGAATGGAGCAACTTGCCCTTTCTCCACGGCAGTAGGAGGTCGAGCAAACAAAAAGGTGTCAAAGGTGAGAAAAGTTCTGTTGTTGCTGCTGCGTGGCGAGAAAGAGCAGCAGCAAACCAGAAGGGCACTGTGCTCTGAAGTAGGCTACATACCGTACAGTACCACACTATACTGCACAGCCTATTCCTTCAAATAAATGTAGAAATTGTATGCGAAATGAAATAGGTACAGAATCACTGCTCTCCAGGCGTCTTTGAGGGGGTCCCCAACAAAATGTCTTAACCACTGATACATTTTTCAGAAAACTGTCCGGATTTACAAGACATTTTGGTCACTTCCTGAGCGTCTGCCGTCCACCCCTCTCCCACAACAACCACCCTCCTACCTATATCCCCCGCTACAGGACACGTTGCGGGAGTGCCCGCCGGACAACGGCCTGGACGTGGACTACGCCTGCAACCCCAGCCTGCAGTTCATCTCGCCACTGTACTTTGTCTCCTTCGTGCTCACCGCCCAGTTCGTGCTCATCAACGTGGTGGTGGCCGTGCTGATGAAGCACCTGGACGACTCCAACAAGGAGGCCAAAGAGGAGGCGGAGATGGACGCCGAGATTGAGCTGGAGCTGGCCCAGGGCACCCTCTGCTGCATGGGCGCCCCCGGCTGCGGGGGTGGGGGGGCTTCGGGGCCGCCGCCTGAGACCAAGGGAGGAGCCGGCGGACGGCCGGCACCGAGGAAGGAGAAGGAGAAGGTGGGCGGAGGCGCGGGAGAGAAGAAGGGAGGAGGAGAGGCGGGGCAGAAGACGCACCACCACCATGTGGCCACCATGCACCCGCCGGGCCCGCTCAGCGCCAGCAACTCCTCCAGCCGCAAGATGTACTCCCCTGCACAGGTGAGCGTGGAGCTGTGGGTGTGGGTGTGCGTGCGTGCGCAAGTGTGTGCGTGCGTGTGCAAGTGAGATGGCTGCATGTAGTGTGTATGTTGCAGCACCACGAGGGTAGGGACTGTGTGTGTGTGTGTGTGTGTGTGTGTGTGTGTGTGTGTGTGTGTGTGTGTGTGTGTGTGTGTGTGTGTGTGTGTGTGTGTGTGTGTGTGTGTGTGTGTGTGTGTGTGTGTGTGTGTGTGTGTGTGTGTGTTTGTGTGTTTGTGTGTGTGCGCGCGTGTGAGCTTGCTCCAGTCTATCAAGCTTTAGCTCATGCAGAAGAAAGTGGTGTTCAAGACAAAGAAAATGCTATAGAGGATAACAATGGAGGGATACTTCATAGTGTAAATGGCTCTGACATGAGAGAGAGAGAGAGAGAGAGAGAGATTAATGTATCATTGTTTTATTGTGTTCATTGTGCATTTGATGGACAGTTCTTTGATAATTCACGCCTTTTATGTTGCTTATGCAGCCTTTGTGAAGAGGCAAGGAAAGGTCATGCGAGCTTAGATATGCATATACAAATTCAGAAAAGAACAGAAAGAAAGGCTTGGCAAAAAAAGTTGAAAGAAATGGCAGCAGTTTTACAAGAAAGCGCCAATAGCAAATAGCAGTAATCACTGCAGAAAGTTGAATACGTCTCACCACATGACGTCGCTGTCGGGCAAAACAATTACTTTTCAGGGGGGAAAAATAAGCTGTGTTCCAAAGTAGGAACACTTTCAAAACAAATAAAAAAACGCCTGATGCATTTGTGTCACACTAATTACAGCATGACGTGCTGTCATTTCTTCTTCTAGGTGAGTCGCACACTTCTATGCCTGATCTTCTTGTTCAAACTCAGCTCCCTTGTTTCCAGCGCTCTCTCTGTAGCCATGGTAACCCCGGTGGACATGAAAACACGACTCAGTGTAATCATCTTTTTCAATTAAGCCGTTTATTTTCCTATTTAAGACGTATTAACCTTTTGTTACACCCATGGGACTATGTGAGTAAACGTGCATATTACATTCCCAGAGCTAGCTACTATTTCAGCTACGCATGCCCCCAGCCACACACGCACGTGTGTGTGTGCGCGCTCACACACACACTATTTCTCAACCTTTTTTATTATTAGTAATGGAATTCCTAATGATAGGATGAGAGCACACACACACACACACACACACACACACACACACACACACACACACACACACACACACTGAAAGATGAGTCATCGCCCTGCACCTGCCACGATGCCGTCTACCTTTGGGAAGCTAAACTTGGCTGTATGGAGCCATTTATAGCCCGCTGTGTTGACTGACAAAAATAACTTACGTAATACAGACCAGTTGCTCTCTCTCTCTCTCTCCCCCTCCCTCTCCCCATCGCTCTCTCTCTCTCTCTCTCTCTCTCTCTCTCTCTCTCTCTCTCTCACTCCCCCCCCCTCTCTCTCTCTCTCTCTCTCTCTCTCTCTCTCTCTCTCTCTCTCTCTCCCCCCTCCCTCTCCCCATCTCTCTCTATCTCCCCCTCCCTCTCCCCATCTCTCTCTCGCTTGTTCATGTGTACTATCTGATAGCACATCATAGTATTTGGAAGGAGCTTGTTCATGTGTACTATCTGATAGCACATCATAGCCAGAGGTAATCATTTGAATTGAAACTGTCAAAGCTGTTGTAATAAAACACAAAATGAGTCAGGGTGAGTCATTTACAACATATACACATGTAGCCTATAGTAGTTTAGATAGCTTTGTGTAGCTTTAATTGAAGTTCCACTGAAATAAATTTAAACATAAGCACAGAATATGAGAATGAAGAAATAGCAGATTTTTTTAGATGAAAACTGTAATCTCAAGGGGACGATTTATTATAATAACTCAAAATGAAAGAATTGTTTTTCAAAGTGCACTGCGTAAATGTGTCGAAAATACATTAGATTTGTACTGCAAAGTGAAATATCCAGTTTTAGACTACAAACATAACAAAACGGACACATAAAGGTACGGACGTGACACATAAAGAACACTCAACATTTTACCATGTGGTGAAAATGTGTTACTGAGGGAATGGCAGAGTTTCTATAGAAGGAAAATGAGGGACGAAAAGGAGACAAAGGAGCAAGTAGAAAGGAGTAAGGGTGAGGTGATGTTTGAGGCAGTGACGGTATACGACTATACGATATAGCCGCTAATTAATTTCAGCTGTCTCTGTTCCCTGAAGACGGCTCCCATTGCATATTGGCCACCGCAGTCAAACAATGTTTAAATACTAGCCACCCAGCCCATACAACGTTGCATGTGGACTGGCTGAGTTCTGTATGTGCCTGCGTGCGTGCGTGGTGTGTTCGTGTGTTCGTGTATAAGAGTGGCCAGTGCTATCCATGCGAATAGAGTACTTGTATTTATAGAAGCCATTAATGTGTGGTGGGGCAGCCATAGCTGAGTGAGTAGAAGGTAATCAGAAGGTCCCTGAGCAAGACAGTAACCATCTTCCACGCTTCATCATGGCCATCTGAGCAATCATCAGCTGGATAAAGCATGTGTGTGTGTATGCATTTGTGTCATACCTGGTGTGTTTGTTTGCGTAACAGCTCTAAATTGAGTGGTCTGGGTATAAAAATGGATGTGTGTGACCTGGTTTAACAGGAATTTAGCACTACACTCCTTTGTGAAATGTAGTGCAGACTACTCTAAGAAACACATTTTCATTCAAGAGCCAGCCATGTGACAATTAAATGTGTGTAAATTTCCAAGGAAAACAATTTGGCAGATTAGATAGGAGCAAGCAGGGATCATAAAAAAGGAAATAGAAATCTGATTCAATCTAAATTGCTTCGAAACAGCCGTGGCAGTGGCACTCAACCTAATGTTTTAGTCGTAATTGTTTCCACTGTGTATTGAATGGTGTAATTGAGGCTATGTATCAAATGTAATTGCAGTGCTCAACACTTCCATACACAGTAAAAAGTGTTAATGTATACATTTGTAACTATGAGAGTGAACAAATGTAACCGGTCCATATGGTTCCGTTTGTTCACGCTCATGAATATAGCATTTTGCAGTGTATGATTGTGTAATCGGACGTAGAACTAAGGATATAATATAACCTCCACAGAAGGACCCAATATGACGTTAGAGGGTGTGTGTGAGCTGTATTCCCAACCGAGTTGCCCTCAGGGGGATAACCTATAAATATGGTCCAGTGGTTCACAACCCCCAAATTGACACTTATCACCCCGCGGACGACCATTTGAAAATATATGCCAGGGACCCCCATAAGATAAGACTTTTATGACTCTAGCAGTTATTCTCAACCCTTTTAATTTCAAGGACCCCCCAGTTTGACATGCATTAGGCTATGGACCTCCATTTAATGGCATTTCTATCTCTGGGTTAGTGTACAAATAAATAATGACCCGTTATAAAGCATTTATAAACGTTTATAAGCAGTTTGTAGACTATTAACAAATCATTAACCTGTTTGTTGACATTCGTAAATGATTACTAAAACCGTTATAACTATGGTTACAAATCATTTATAAGGTATTAGTAAGTAGTAAACTATTCATTAATAAGCCATTTGTATACATCTGTAAATGATTATTAAATCATTTGTAATGACCCATTATAAAGTATTTATAAACGTTTATAAGCAGTTTGTAGACTATTAACAAATCATTAACAACCTGTTTGTTTACATTTGTAAATGATTACTAAAACCTTTATAACAAACTTGCAAATCATTTATAAGGTATATATTAGTAAGTAGTAAAACTATTCATGAAAATGCCATGTATAATACATCTGTAAATGATTATTAAATCATTTGTAATGACCCATTATAAAGCATTTATAAGCAGTTTGTAGACTATTAACAAATCATTAACAACCTGTTTGTTTACATTTGTAAATGATTATTAAATCATTTGTAACTTACGTATGTTATATAATATCAGAGCTGCCATGTCTCACCCTTTGAGTGTGACAGTCACGCAATTGAACCCTTTACCACGCACCACGCCACACATGCCATTTCACACGCATTATAATGATACATAACAATTTTCTCTGTGGCTCCGCCGCATAATAACGCACGCTCATGTGTGCGTCCTCACAAACGGTAAAATAGCCGATCTGCATTCAGCGCTGATATATGCAGGAGGGTAAACAGTGGACCAAATTGTCAGCAGGGTCCCTGACTGCATGTGTGACGCATGGAAATGAGCCATGCAGAGTTTAACATCGCTTCGAAATATTTTTCATGGAAGACAATATAGCCCCCACAAGTTACAACAAGTGAGTAAGTGACTATCTCTCTTCTATACTGGTGTGTGGCGTCTCTTGCGTGATATGAGGAAGTGGAACGGTGCCATAGCCTGTGCATATTATAGGAACAAAGTCGTGTGTGTGTGTGTGTGTGTGTGTGTGTGTGTGTGTGTGTGTGTGTGTGTGTGTGTGTGTGTGTGTGTGTGTGTGTGTGTGTGTGTGTGTGTGTGTGTGTGTGAAGTGAAGTGAAGGGGCCGCATCGCGACTTGTTTCTGTTCATAGAGAGAGAGAGCCCACAGATGTGTTTGAACTAAGAAAATGTAAAAATAAGGAATTGTCCCACATTCCAGTTTTCTGACATATTCCCCAATTTCCACTGAGATTATGGGGTGAATGAATGTGGCCAGACCCATCTTCTCTTTCTGTCATAGTGACATTGTCCTGCATCAGATCATGTCCAAATCAGGTTCTCCAATCTCCAGTAGCCTAGTATTTTGAAGATTTTTTGAGTGGCCCTTACGGAGCTATGTGTGTGGCTGGCTGGGTCTGAGCACTATGTGTGTGGCTTGCTGGCGGGCTGGGTCTGAGCACTATGTGTGTGGCTTGCTGGCGGGCTGGGTCTGAGCACTATGTGTGTGGCTTGCTGGCTGGCTGGGTCTGAGCACTATGTGTGTGGCTGGCTGGCTGGCTGGCTGGCTGGGTCTGAGTACTATGTGTGTGGCTTGCTGGCTGGCTGGCTGGGTCTGAGGAGCATAGATAGATAGGTAGATATCTTTTTCATTTCTACTTTAAGCATGAGGAGGCTGTCAGTGCAGGGAGAGCAGCTGGCATGGAGGTGAAGACATCAGTGTTAAGGTTAAATATCAACGTTAAAATGGGCCAAATTGACATTAAAAAAAGCCAATTTTTTTCGCCGCCGCCCTTCGGACGGCGTCGAACACATAAGACACTAGAGTCTCACTCTTGACATTTTCTGAAATATGGCAGCCCTGTATAATATATACAAGCTATTTGTATATTTGGGAAATGTGTTTGTTCATGTTCAACATATACTTTGTAAAACATTCCTAAAATATCTATAAATACTTAGTACATGTTATTAAGTGCCCTAAAGTAAAGTGACGACAGTTCATCATTTACAACTGTCTGTTAATGTTTGTTCATCATATGCTTTGTAAAACATTCCTAAAATATCTATAAATCCTTAGTACATGTTATTAAGTGCCCTAAAGTAAAGTGACAACAGTTCATCATTTGCAACTGTCTGTTAATGTGTTTGTTCATGTTTAACATATGCTTTGTAAAACATTCCTAAAATATCTATAAATCCTTAGTACATGTTATTAAGTGCCCTAAAGTAAAGTGACGACAGTTCATCATTTACAACTGTCTGTTAATGTGTTTGTTCACGTTTAACCCTACATTTTATGTTGAAGATGTTGTGTTGCATTGTGGGTAATCCTCAGTACAGAGGAACTCCATACTGAGGGTAAGATGGTCTCCTGTTTGCTCAGGCACAAACAAATTAATTACAAACATCTAAGCTTCATATAAGTGGCCAGATATGCACTCATGTTTACATAGTGTTATTCAGTAACATTTGTTTTTGTATGACATGGTATCATATGACATTATTTATTTAATTTTTTGAAAAACGGTTAGCATGTTAGCTAGCTGTTAGCACAGCTGTTAGCTGTGCTGTGTAGCCTGTGTTACATGAGAATTGAGGACACACTCCATGTCAGTAAATTCTCATGTAACACAGGCTACACAGCACAGCTAACAGCTGTTCTAACAGCTAGCTAACATGCTAACCGTTTTTCAAACAATTAAATAAACAATGATACCATGTCATACAAAAACGAATGTTACTGAATAACACTATGTAAACATGAGTGCATATCTGGCCACTTATATGAAGCTTAGATGTTTGTAATTAATTTGTTTGTGCCTGAGCAAACAGGAGACCATCTTACCCTCAGTATGGAGTTCCTCTGTACTGAGGATTACCCACAATGCAACACAACATCTTTAACATAAAATGTAGGGTTAAATGTGAACAAACACATTAGCAGACACTTGTAAATGATGAACTGTCGTCACTTTACTTTAGGGCACTTAATAACATGTACTAAGGATTTATAGATATTTTAGGAATGTTTTACAAAGCATATGTTAAACATGAACAAACATTATCAGACAGTTGTAAATGATGAACTGTCGTCACTTTACTTTACTTTACTAGGGCACTTAATGAGATGAGATTCAATTTATTGTCAATGTACAGTACAAGTACAGCACAGCGAAAAGTATTTTCGCATCTTACCAATGGTGCAAACATGTCAGTAAGGAGGATACATTATTTACAGTAGTACAGTAGTAACAGTAGCAGTAGTCATTTAAATAAATAAATAAATAATGATATGAGAGCAGAAGAAAAACATGATCTGTCCATATTGCTAGTAGCCCTTATTGCACATGGCCCAGTGCACAGTGTGCTAAACTAAGGTCCAGAGACCATGTTCCACAAGTCCAGTGGCCATATCACACAAGTCCACATAGTGTTTGTAGACTAGGATGTGTCCAGAGTCTCGGATACGACAGGGATGGTGGATGGGTTGGGGGGAGGGGGGGCTGGCACTGGAGGAGATAACATGTACTAAGTATTTATAGATATTTTAGGAATGTTTTACAAAGTACATGTTAAACATGAACAAACACATTTCCAAATATACAAATAGCTTGTATATATTATATAACATCAGTTACAAATGATTTAATAATCATTTACAGATGTATTATACATGGCTTATTCATGAATAGTTTTACTACTTACTAATACCTTATAAATTATTTGTAAATTTGTTATAAAGGTTTTAGTAATCATTTACAAATGTAAACAAACAGGTTGTTAATTATTTGTTAATAGTCTACAAACTGCTTATAAATGCTTTATAATGGGTCATTACAAATGATTTAATAATCATTCACAGATGTATTATACATGGCTTATTAATGAATAGTTTTACTACTTACTAATACCTTATAAATGATTTGTAAGTTTGTTATAAAGGTTTTAGTAATCATTTACAAATGTAAACAAACAGGTTGTTAATGATTTGTTAATAGTCTACAAACTGCTTATAAACGTTTATAAATACTTTATAATGGGTCATTACAAATGATTTAATAATCATTTACAGATGTATATAAATGGCTTATTAATGAATAGTTTACTACTTACTAATACCTTATAAATAATTTGTAACCATAGTTATAACGGTTTTAGTAATCATTTACGAATGTCAACAAACAGGTTGTTAATGATTTGTTAATAGTCTACAAACTGCTTATAAATGTTTATAAATGCTTTATAACGGGTCATTATTGTAAAGTGCTACCTAAATTTGTATTTGTACACTCTCAGAGTTACAGACCCATAAGGGTCCATTTGTTTCGAAACTATCATTTAGCTGGGGACCCCCTGGAACTCCCTCAAGGACCCCTTGGGAACCACTGCGCTATGGTTTGCCAACTTGGCTCGCTGCTTGACGGCCATCAGCTACCCTTGGTGGGCACTTGCTCAGCTGGCAGCTTGCTGAGGTGTGCCCGATCACCTCACAAACTCACGCTTTTGTAATAAATAAAATCTTACACATACGCAGGACGTAGCGTCAAACGAAACAAGCGCTCCTTCCATGATGCATCTCAGCTAATCGCATTTTGGTTGGGAATCACTAGCACGCTGTTTAGCTTATAAGTTTGTGTTGCTTACTTTGAAGATCAGGACAGAAAGAAGAGCATCTCAGAGGTGGTTAGAGGTTAGAGGTGTGATTGGCTGTTTCTCAGAGGTGGTTAGAGGTCAGAGGTGTGATTGGCTGTTTCAAGAATGTTACCGCTTTGTAGTCAACTTGTACAAATGCAAGCTAGTGCAAAGTGAAACGTGTGAGATTGGGCTTGTGTGTGTGTGTGTGTGTGTGTGTGTGTGTGTGTGTGTGTGTGTGTGTGTGTGTGTGTGTGTGTGTGTGTGTGTGTGTGTGTGTGTGTGTGTGTGTGTGAGTGTATGACTATGCGTGAACATGGGAGTGTGTGTGCATATACGTGCATATACGTGCTTTCCGCGCGCGTGTGTGTGTGTGTGCTCGTTTGCGTTATTAACAGCGGCGGTGTGTGCGTTCTCCCCTGCGTGTTTTTCTTCTCTTGTCCTCGCATGCCTTTCGCATGTGCATGTGTATGCGCCGGCGTGCCACACTTGGTTCTGCCCGCCTGCACCCTGTTTGTGTGTGTGTGTGTGTGTGTGTATGCGTCTGTGGTGTGTGTGTACGCGTGCGGGTGTATGCGTGTGTGCGTGTGTGTGTATGTTTATACGTATGTTCCAGGAGAGCCAGTGGCTGGACAGCGTGTCTCTACTGATCAGTGACTCTCTGGAAGGAGAAATGCTAATGATCGACAACCTGTCCGGCTCTGTCTTTCACCACTACTCCTCCCCTCCACCCCTCTGCAAGGACTGCAAGGGCCACCCGCAAGAGGTACGGGCATGCACGCACGCACACACACACACACACACACACAGAGTGAAATGAGCAAACGTGCACGCATGCATCTTGTACAGACTTGCAGACTTACTTGACACATGGAAATGCATGCATATCCTCCTGGGTGTTAACTCTAAGGGTGCACGGGTCCATTTGGTCACATTTTGTACACTCTCAGAGTTGAATTACTGGTAACTCATAGGATGAATAGGAGCTTGTATTTGCATGCGTCCTCTAATCATGCAAGACAGCTTGAACTAACAATGGTGATGGTGATAATACTGTTAATGTACTTGTACTGTATACCGTCGATGTCAGGTGGAAACCACGTATCTCCATACAGTATTTCAACTTTACTTTGTCATACTACAGTGTCAAACAGAAAAGAAAAGAAAAGAATTGCCGATCTACAAGCTCGCAGCGTGTCTCATCGCGACGCGTTGTTAGCTTTTAGATCGGCGGTTTTTTAATTTATTTTAAAAGTGACAGTGCTTCTGTTAAGTGTTTTTTTTATTTTCTGGAAAGTAACGATTTTGGACATACAAGATTTCCGTCCGACAGTGACGACACGTCTAAAAGCCTTTGTGCTGCCATATTGCGGCTGCGGTCAGCGGTCAGTACCGTGGCAGATGGCGAGGTGAATGAGTCCTGTTGCATGCACGCGCATGGAGTGTCCTCCTGCAAGCACTCCTGATATGCATGCCACGCGCTCACTCTCTCCAACAAGCGTGTGCGGTCCGATCTCCAAGTGTTCGCTATGTCAAGAACCCCCAAGGTAAAACACGCAGTACACAAACACATACACATGATACAGAAACTTGTGCACAAACAAAGTAGTAGCTAGCTGGGAGAATGAGCAAATAGGCACACACACACACACACACACACACACACACACACACACTTGTCCATCACAATGATAAAGTGCAGCGGGTCACCTCGGAAAAAAAGCAATAACTGGACTCTGAACCTCCTCACCTGTCACTCCTTTCTGCCTGTTATGCCTGCAGAAGCTGTCAAACCATCAATCTGTTCTACACCCCCCACCCTCCTCTTTTACATGTTTGCTCTCTCTCTGTCTCTATACCTCTCATCCATCCACCAGTGGTGAAAAGTAACCGAATACATTTACTCATACTGTACTTGAGGTGTACTTTACTTGAGTATTTACAATTTCAAATACTTTTACTTCTACTCCACTACATCTCGGATCCAAACATTGTACTTTGAATCCACTGCATTTAGTTTAGTATAGTTGCTATAGTTACTTTCTAGATTGTATTTATTATTATTACAAAGCAAATGGTAACCACTTATTTGTACCACATGTATTTTTATTTTCTTCACTCAAACAATATTTGAGTACTTTCTCCACCATCCATCCATCCACCCATCCATCCATCCATCCTTCTTTTCCAGTTAACCCTGATGATTTATTGTATCCCGCCCCATGTTGCTGACTCTCCACTGCCTCTGTCCTTCAACGCTGCGCGTGTGTGCGAGTGCGTGTGCGTGTGTGTGTGTGTGTGTGTGTGTGTGTGTGCGCATGTGCGCTTATCATTTTGAGACAGCTGAATCTCTCACCTCGTGTGGGAGATGTGTGCAATGTGATCTCTGTGCAGGTAGACAAGAGGTACTTGGGAATATAATTTATAAATCACACTCAATCTCCTTAATTGGATCCCCTCCTGTCTGTCTGTCTGCAGTATGTTTGGAAGGGGAGGGAGCGAGTGACGGTCCTATGAGGACATGGGCAGATTTGACATGGCCACATTGAGGCTAAGATCAAGTTGTGTTCTAACACTGCTACGTATAGGGCAGGCACTAAAGCCCCATTCACATTGCAGAAGCTAGCTTCTGCTTTAGCTTCGTGGTACCATGTTATCTCTATGCAGAGCAGCTTTTGCGTTTTGAAGCTTGGAATTAACAGCTTTTTTTTTGTTGCTTTTTTTTTTTCTCCCCAAAAAGCTTTCTGCGTGTAGCCAATCAGACCACAGCGTGGTTTGAGGTGGCGGAGTTGAGATCATTTCACAAAAGGAAAAGGCCCTGCAAAAGCTGTCCACTGCGATTCTCCAAATTAAAAAATAAACTTTTTAAATATGGGCTGTATATGAAATATGAATGGATATTTGGCAAGACCATAGCAGATTTTAGCGATAGAAATGAAAGTTTATATGAGAAACAAGTTGTCGAAGCGGTGAAAACAGGTTGTGTTCCGTGTTCCCAGTGGATTGTCACGGTTTCTGGGGAGAATTGATCCTGCATTCACCCCGCCCCGGTTCTCATCGAAGCCATTGATGAGGACTACTGCCCAGTCCAGAACGCTATCCGTCGCTGATGCTGATTGTGGACTAAACAGTGCACACACACACGGTTGATAAATTAGCAGATATAGATAGATAGATAGACAAACAATTAAACAATATAGTTCCAACCGGTGTCGGAGTTTCCCCCCAAACTTTCCCCGAGACAGCGCTCTCGTCGTGTGTGTGTGTGTGTGTGTGTGTCTGTCGGTAGCTGCAATGTAGACAGAGACCATAGCATATTTATCGATAGAAATGAAAGTTTATATGAGAAACAAGTTGTCGAAGCGGTGAAAACAGGTTGTGTTCCGTGTTTTTCCCCAAAGCTTTCCCCGAGAAGAGAGGAGGAGAAGCCCGCTCTGTGGTCGTCGTGTGTGTGTTTGTGTGTGTGTGTGTGTGTCGGTAGCTGCATTGTATGAATGAATCGATAAACCAATCGCATATAGATTAATTTGAGGGAATCATTTCAATTGGTTTATTGCGTTCATGTAGGCCTATCGATGAACCTCATAGCAAAAGTTGAAAGACAGTAGATAGCCTATATTTATAGATAGATAGAACACAATCCCTGTGTGTGTGTGTGTGTGTGTGTGTGTGTGTGTGTGTGTGTGTGTGTGTGTGTGTGTGTGTGTGTGTGTGTGTGTGTGTGTGTGTGTGTGTGTGTGTGTGTGTGTGTGTGTGTGTGTGTGTGTGAGAGATATTGAGCACCGCGTGGAGGAGCCGTCACGGGGATCACTTGCGAGCCATGCAGTTCTCTCTCAGTGCCCTTGCAGTAATTACCCGGGGTAATTTACCCCCTCCCTGTTCCCACCAAGGTGAACTGAAACCCGTAGCTGACTCTGACCGTGGACTAAACACATGCACACACGGTTTATAAATTAGCAGATATATACAGTATACAGTCTATAGACAAAGAACTAAAGTTCCGAGTCCCCAGCCCGTCGTGTGCACCGTGTGTGTGTGTGTGTGTGTGTCTGTGTGTGTGTGTGTGTGTGTGCGCGAGAGAGATCAATAATGAATAGCCTTTATATGATTATATCAGTTGTATGATATGCATGTGGACATCCCTGATCCGACCTGTCCTGTCCTGATTGTATTTCTACGGTATGCTCTTGCTAAATCAACATTAACATTACATACAGAGCGGCTATTTAAAAAAATGCCCGGAGGGTTTCGCTCGAGAGGGGGAGAGGAGAGCTGAGTGGGGGGAGATGAGCACTGAAGACTGGGGAGGATTGAGATCCGGTCCGTTCGGTTATTTACAAACAAGTTTACCAAGATTATATTATTTATTCATCGATAAATAGGTTATGATGTAACTAAATATATAATTATTTCTCCTATACAGTCGCTATTTTACATTTTAGACTTTCAAATGCGCAATCTGCTAAAAAACTGCCTGTGTGTTCTTCCTCGTCTCAAAGCCAGTCCAGGCAGGTTGAGTGACAGGTACCTTGTACACGCCCACTTTCTAAAAAAAAAGCTGCGTGGAAATGAGTTTAGCTTTTTTTTTTTTTTTGCTTTTTTTTTATCTGAACGGGGCTTAAGACATGAAAAATAGTTTGAACCTTTTTATTCTACATACCGGTATTTGTTTTTACCATTTCGTATTTCTCCCACAATGTGTCCATTTCTCCCATGTAGTCTCTACATGGCGGAACAACACATCATCATTACCATGCATGTACAATGTTAGTTATAGTCTTTATTTAGACCTACAGTATAAAGAGACTTTATAACTGTTATTCCAGTTACAGTATAATGTGCTGTTCCACTGGGCTTATGGTGCACTTATAATACTAATTAAAGTAATAAACCTTGTTATCTGCATAATTAATAACATCATATAAACGAGTGTTATGAAGCCTTATACGTGTATTATAATGCGTTATTAATGTGATTATAATGCATTGTAGACATGACGTTTAAGTACCATGTTTACTTTACATCTGATCACCTTGACGAGAAAAATATTTAAAAGGTTAAACGTTTCGCACTTAAAGACTCTGTGACCAGAAACGGGGATATTACGGGTTCATCGCTTATTATTCAAAATATGAAAATAAAACAAATAAGATTGGCTACATAAATGCATGAGTTTTCCTGCACTCATACTGCCTGTAAATGTGCCAGTGGGAAGTTTTAATAAATCACCATGGACCTTTCGTGGCAGAACGCCAGAACATTTTACTTGAAACTAGTCTAAATTCTAAAAATACACACACATCAGAAACTCAGAGTTGGTTGCAGGATAAATATGGTTGACTTATAGTCACATCAAAGCAGGCTCTTTTCTGTCACCAAATCTGTGAAAGCTTTGCACTGTCACCATCCATCACTTAGCTGGCACTCCCCCACCGATGTGGCATCACACTTTATTTGTGTTGGTGCCACATGGAGCTCTGATTTCCATTTCATGGGGTGGTTAATGATAGCTGGAAGCAACACACACACACCTATAGTGCATATTGCTGCCACTCTCAAATCCATGAGCTGCTTAGTAGGCTTGCTCTATTTCTCCTGCTCTATTTCTCTCTCTCTCTCTCTCTCTCTCTCTCTCTCTCTCTCTCTCTCTCTCTCTCTCTCTCTCTCTCTCTCTCTCTCTCTCTCTCTCTCTCTCTGCCTCTTGGGTGGTGGTAATTTACTGTTGCATATGATCCATGAATTTCCCTTTATGAAGCTCTTTGTCGCTCTCACCCACGGCCATGTGTTAATACATCGCCAACAGTCCACACTCCATTGGAATTCAGTCGGCCATATTTCATGAGCCCACAAGCCTTCTCTCTCTCTCACTCTCACACACACACACACACACACACACACACACACACACACACACACACACACACACACACTATGACCGATATGGACACCATTTTTTATTTCTGTTCCTAATTACTGTCCTTTGTCCTGCATGTCAATGTAAATCTTAAAGCTACAGCTTATCATTCCAGACCATTGGTCCTTGGTCTGTCAGTGGGCATGTCGCTAAATCCCACCCCCAAAAGTGATTGTCCAATGCCAATCCAAATTGTTTAGCAACTGCTGCTATGCAGGTCAAGCTTTCTCCACCTCATAGCTGTCAATGTTATTTTGCATGGCTGTGTTGTTGAACATTTGCACGGCTTAACGGCTTAATCCACCCATGGATGATGGCAATAATACTAATGACCGTAGTCTTACCATGCAATATGAAAACTCCTGTCGGGTAGTCGTTAAAAGTTGATTTCTCCCTCTGTAATTTCCTCATATTTCTAGTTTCTTTAAATATTTTTTTCCAGTGCATAGCCTACTGCAAGCCTTGTAGACTAGATTTAGAAGACATTTTGATGCTCTTGCTCCTGAAATGATGGATTTACATGTCATTTAACATGCATCTCTATGGGGGAGAAGGACAGCTTGCCTTGTCTCCTCGCTGCTAACGTGTCTATTGGACGCCCTTTGCAGTCTGTGCGCACCTCTTACAGAAATACAATATTATTGATGGATTTAATGACCAAATATAACAGCTGTGAGATCCATAATCATTTCCAATTCTTCCCTCAGCGAGCGATGTGCAAGTGCATGCAATGATTTGATCATGTGTAGAATTTCACTGGTTGCATCTGAATGGGAAATTACATACTGTGTCATCCGTAGAGAAATGCTGGCTAGCTGAAGAATGTGCCCTGAATTGAATAGCATATTGAATGACATTGGAAAGATTATAAAACCCACATCAAAGTACGCGCCCCTTAACCTCACGTCTGTCTCATCGGCTTTGCAAGGAAATGGACGCCAGGTTATTCAAGGGGAGGTCGGTGGCAAGTGTTTGAGATACGGGATTGAGTTACGTGAAACGCCGCTGAGATTCCTTTTTCAGAAAAGTCACCGGTGGTAGAACATTGCAATGACGAGGACGAAGGGGTCGCAAAGCTCACTTCCCTGTGCGACGCGTCGAACCTTCTTCAAGAACTCATTCTGTCACGAGAAAGGCATCTGCATTTAAGTCGGCAGATAAAGTGCATGGCTGCATTGGAAGCCAAGCTAGAACTGTGGAGATAGAGAGTGAGTGGACAAACAGGGGCACTGTTCCAGGCAGTACAAAGCACTGAGCAGTAGGTGAAACCCCCTCAGACAAGTACCTATGGGGTCCCCGGACCCCGCTTTGAGAAGCACTGCTTATGGAATTAAATCATCACTAATGTGTGCCAGGCCCAATCGCCCAACATCAGTGTCTGACCTCATTAATGGTCTTGTTGCTAAATGGAAGCAAATTATTCGGTTTGCTACTGTAATGTAGCCTCCAGATTCCAGAAAGAAATGCAATGTGACACACACACACACACACACACACACACACACACACACACACACACACACACACACACACACACACACACACACACACACACACACACACACGCACATGCTCACACAGTCACACACACACACACACACACACACACACACACACACACACACACACACACACACACACACACACACACACACACACACACACACACACTCTCTCTCTCTCTCAATATACTGCTTCCTTGTTCCTGTTTCCCCACTTTGCTGCCATTTCACGGGAATCCGTTATTCGTTTGATGAAGACAAAGTGATGTTATTTTGTTTTAAACAAACTCTCACGCCCCCTGCTTTCTTCACAGAAATGTAGAAGAAATACCAACGGGATAGTGACTCCATCACTTTGTCAGACGCTGACTAAGTATATCAATACACTTGCTGTCTCCGAGGCATGTCAAAGACATCAGAGATTCACATCAATTGCTCTTCTCATACTGAAGCATGAAACTATGGTTGATAAAATGCCACATGCAAGGCACATACACACATAGGAACCACCCTTGTGTCCCTGCCTGAGTGCCTTCATAGGATTATTTCTATGACTACAGATCAGTTGTTCCCAACCTTTTCTGGATCAGAGGTCTTTTGAAAAGGTTTGTGGCCCATGCGGCTGCCGTGGCGACCATAAGTGGTCAGATGGGTGGTTTAGGTTTTAAAGTATAACTATGCAAAGTTATACATTTCATAACTGTGACCAGCAACGCTTTAGTTATGAGCCGTGGATACAGCTTGTTTTGATCAAAAACACAATTTGTGAAAAGAATCCGAGATAAATGCATTTAAAAAATCTGTTTACATTGAAATGGACAGAGGCAGACTTTTTAACTTCCGATTCATTTCTCGATCACCTAGCAACCGAGAGCTATTAATACAGTAGTGAAGAGCATAATCTAACTTAGTTCTCCCCTTCTGAGAAGTCTAGTTTTAAGATATATGCCTAACAACACATGTCTATCCTATGCACATCACGCACAAAAGTGTGAACTTGCTAGGTTCCGTTGATAGGCCTTTTAGACGATAAATGGGTAAAAAAACGAATAATTTTAACTACATGCACATTTGTTGTTTCAGTGGGTTTAGATTGTTTCAAAAATCTCTTTCATCATTAATAGACTGTAAACTAATAAAATAACTAATTTTGCGTTGTCTGTCCCAAACATCCTTGCATGGCCCTGATGCCACATGCAAATCTAAACATATAAATACAAGGTGTGGACTCACACATGTAAGTATTGCATCCGGTTTAACAATCAACCACAGAGTCTACAGGCTACAATAGAGCCTAATAGCAGTTTTAACCGTATTCCAGGAACTCAAAGAGTTACAGATGCCTTTATTGCCTTTTCCCTCGAGATGTGAGTAATCCTGAGCGAATTCCTTGCAGCAGATCAGGATGGCGGAGATCGAGCAGCTGTCGGACAAGTCCTCGTCCCCCGCCCTACCAGACGACCTCAGCCTGGACGAACACACAGCCTACCAGCTGCTGTCGCAAGAGGGCAAGGTGGGTGTGGGTGCTGGGTGTCACCAGAGGGCAAGGTGGGTGTGGGTGCTGGGTGTCACCAGAGGACAAAGTGGGTGTGGGTGTCACTAGAGGACAAAGTGGGTGTGGGTGCTGGGTGTCACCAGAGGACAAGGTGGGTGTGGGTGTCACTAGAGGACAAAGTGGGTGTGGGTGTCACCAGAGGACAAAGTGGGTGTGGGTGTCACCAGAGGACAAAGTGGGTGTGGGTGTCACCAGAGGACAAAGTGGGTGTGGGTGTCACTAGAGGACAAAGTGGGTGTGGGTGCTGGGTGTCACCAGAGGACAAGGTGGGTGTGGGTGTCACTAGAGGACAAAGTGGGTGTGGGTGTCACTAGAGGACAAAGTGGGTGTGGGTGTCACTAGAGGACAAAGTGGGTGTGGGTGCTGGGTGTCACCAGAGGACAAAGTGGGTGTGGGTGTCACTAGAGGACAAAGTGGGTGTGGGTGCTGGGTGTCACCAGAGGACAAAGTGGGTGTGGGTGCTGGGTGTCACCAGAGGACAAAGTGGGTGTGGGTGCTGGGTGTCACTAGAGGACAAAGTGGGTGTGGGTGTCACTAGAGGACAAAGTGGGTGTGGGTGCTGGGTGTCACCAGAGGACAAGGTGGGTGCTCAGATCGGTGAACCAATCCACTGCCTGTTTTCGACAGACCAATCATACAGGCTGGGCCAGGCTAGGAAAACAATGACTTGGGGTAGTGGTTCTCATAGTGGGGTACACAGACACTCAGGGCTTCTTGAGGGGGTTCCATGAGGTCCACAGCTAAATGTATACTGTATAGCATTAAACCACTGTAAACCTACCGTATATATATTGGGTATTTGAAAATTGCTGATCTATAAGCTTACAATGTGCCACAATTTCGCCACATTGCACTCTTACATATTCTAAACCTCCATGCTAACTATGGTCGTGTTTTTAATTTAGTTGTTGAAAGTTTAAAAAGGAACTAACTATTGTGTTGCACAACAAGTGCAATTTATCCATTAGTAACAGAGTATGTAGAGGTGAAAATTACACACCCGGTCGGAGCTGCGGTGGGCTCGGGAGGAAGTTATGTAATTTTTTACCTGTACGACTTATTCTTGGATATAATAAGTAGAAAACGTTTGGTCCAGAATACAATAAGAACTGTCCACAGAGCCCCTGCAGTACTAATGAACCACTGCACTTCCATCGCCTCGGAGCACCCATGACTTGGTTTAGTGCTAAATCATTATTCCAAGCACTAAACACATATACCGGTAACCACAAAGCTTTCTATATTCTTTCTTTTTGCTTCTTTCTTTTTAAGGTTTTTTCCTTCAGTCTGTTCTCATTTGAATTAGAGATAATGGACCTCTGGGTTCCAGATGGCTCTTTATCCCATTCACCATTCATGTATCAGTAGCAAATCTTTGAAGAATCTCTTCCTTCCATCCACCACAGGCCATCTCATGAATAAACCTCTCCCCAGATCCCATCGCTGATGCCCTCTCTTTCTCTCTCACACACTCACTCTTGAGCCCCATGCATAGTTTGTCGCATGTGGAGAATAGCAGACCTACAAGCTCACAATGTGAGCTTGTAGTTCTGCTATTTTCTCTGTGTGACACCGCCGTGCGACGGAACATGAATTATCCTTTTCTCTCCCTCTCTCTCTCGTCTCTGCATTGCCTCCGCATTCCTTTGCTCTCAACTCTCGGGCTGCTACACACCCTGCCTAGTGTTCAGCAGGAATCCAAAATGGCACTAAAGGGCCACCCAGTGTGGGGAGAAAGCAACTCCAAGGGGCCCTGACCAAGCACATGTGCCGTGACAGAGAAGATAGATTAGATAGATAGTTCATTTCAAGGACACTGAAAATATAATATATGAAAATATTTTGTGCCAAAGTGACTGAAGTGCCATCATCAGACCCTTATTTTGGTCCTTTTGGAACCATTTGTACACTCTCAGAGTAAAAATGACTCTGGATTTTATAGTCTACTCACTGTACTATAAAGAGATCAAACCCAGAGCTAAAAATATGAAATGGTTCCAGACGATGAACATTTATTTTTCACAAAGCAGCACTTTATTTTTAAATGCTGGTATAAAGTACGATTATGCACCAGCAAAATGATGCATAACACACAGCCCAGCGGACCCTTGCTGTATGCCTCCACTGTGGACTAGCAATAAAGGCAGAAAAAGACAAAAAAAAATTATTGGGGGGTCATTAAATCCAATGGGGGTGGGCATACTGCATTACTGCCTTAACTCTTTTCTTCCAGGTCCATATACGGACCCCGCCGCTAGGAGACGTTGTTTGCTAGGTCCATATATATATACGGACCCCGCAGCTAGGGGACGTTGTTTGCTAGGTCCATATATATATACGGACCCCGCAGCTAGGGGGCGTTGTTTGCTAGGTCCATATATATATACGGACCCCGCCACTAGGGGACGTTGTTTGCTAGGTCCATATATATACGGACCCCGCCACTAGGGGACGTTGTTTGCTACGTCCATATATATACGGACCCCGCCACTAGGGGACGTTGTTTGCTACGTCCATATATATACGGACCCCGCCACTAGGGGACGTTGTTTGCTAGGTCCATATATATATACGGACCCCGCAGCTAGGGGACGTTGTTTGCTAGGTCCATATATATATACGGACCCCGCCACTAGGGGACGTTGTTTGCTAGGTCCATATATATATACGGACCCCGCCACTAGGGGACGTTGTTTGCTAGGTCCATATATATACGGACCCCGCCACTAGGGGACGTTGTTTGCTACGTCCATATATATACGGACCCCGCCACTAGGGGACGTTGTTTGCTACGTCCATATATATACGGACCCCGCCACTAGGGGACGTTGTTTGCTAGGTCCATATATATACGGACCCCGCCACTAGGGGACGTTGTTTGCTACGTCCATATATATACGGACCCCGCCACTAGGGGACGTTGTTTGCTAGGTCCATATATATACGGATCCCGCTACTAGGGGACGTTGTTTGCTAGGTCCATATATATACGGACCCCGCCACTAGGGGACGTTGTTTGCTAGGTCCATATATACTGTATACGGATCCCGCTACTAGGGGACGTTGTTTGCTAGGTCCATATATATACGGAACCCGCCACTAGGGGACGTTGTTTGCTAGGTCCATATATATACGGACCCCGCCACTAGGGGACGTTGTTTGCTAGGTCCATATATATACGGACCCCGCCACTAGGGGACGTTGTTTGCTAGGTCCATATATATACGGATCCCGCCACTAGGGGACGTTGTTTGCTACGTCCATATATATACGGACCCCGCCACTAGGGGACGTTGTTTGCTAGGTCTGTATATATACGGACTCCAACGTATACTCTGTGTATATAATGGTTGAGCCACACAGCAGCTTTTAACATTGATCTGGTTGCTATCGCAACGCTCCATCATCACCAGCTATGGGGCGTTAAATCTGAAGTCCATTTACCTCGTTTACAAGCAGGATTTTCAAACCTCCATAAATCGGAATTTTGGAGAGCTGTCCATCTGCCATCCAAAGTTCGGATGTCATTTGTGACTTTGTACCGCGTCGCTCCCGACATGTAAACATTTCTGACGACAGATAAACAGTGTGCGCTTGCACTAATGATAGCAAAGTGTGTGTGTTGAGTGTGTGTGGGGTCGTGGGGTGGGCAAACTCCTCTTAAAGTGGACACGGATGGTGGCACAGCTTAACTTAATTCATGCTAATAGCTAGCAGCAGAGAAAGTTAAGGTATAGCGGTGACCACAAGGCCCTGCACGTCACTTTATGTCAAATGCATCGACCCCCCCTCCCCCCCATCTTTCATCACACATATCTGTTATCTGCAATTCTGAAGTCTGTCCCCCGACATGTGCAGTTATCCTGTTTCTTTATGTGAGGCTTATGGCAAAACTGAGTGAGAGCCCACGCATTCACAAGCACCACTCTGTCAACCCATCCGATAGATTTATTGGAAAATGCTTTATTTTCTGTGTGTGTGTGTGTGTGTGTGTGTGTGTGTGTGTGTGTGTGTGTGTGTGTGTGTGTGTGTGTGTGTGTGTGCGTGTGCGTGTGCGTGTGCGTGTGTTTGTTCTTTCAGGGGAGGAGCAGCTGTGACTCCCACAGCTCTGAGGAGGCTGCGGGAGGTGGAGGTGGTGTTCAGGTAGGAGGCCATCACCAGACCCTCACCCACCAGGCCCTGATGGGGCTGGAGAGACCCTGCAGTGCCCTCAGCTCTGGACCCGACGAGGAGATTGCCCTGCTGGAGATGGAGGCACAGACGGACCAGGACCATGGAACGCCACTTCACCACAGCCCCAGTGAGTCCATTCAGACTGATGGTGGTGGTAGGCGCTAACCTGACTCCGCCAGATGATGGCAGCAGTGAGTTCCATCTGGTCTCTCTCGGGCAGAGACGATGCACTCCGATCAAATGCTGATCGGAGCGATATGCGGCCGCTAGAGGCTCAACGTCTCAACGTGAGTTGTGAGTGCGTTCTATGTGTTCTTTATCTCCAAATCAGCGCGATGAATGTCGTTTCTAGTCAAAATAGTTTTTTTTCAGCGAGAGAACAACAACCGGTCAAGAGACCACACACATCATTAAGTCATCGTAACATCTGGTTACAGATATTTGGCTCCTCAAAATCAGGGTTGAAAGGGGAGAAACCTTGGCAATGCGCGATAAATTAATGAAATAATCATGACGGGGATTGTGTTAATTCTACGAAACCGGGGTGTATGTGTGCGCGTGTGAGTGTGTGTCTTGTATAACTAGGGCACCTTCCAACCTCAAACTGGACACCAATATAAGTGTGTGCAATGGGTCAAGTTATTTTAAGTTGTGCTGGTCAAATGAGTATAATTGTATGTTTTTGGACTGCTGTGTTTCTATCAAGTTTTGGACAAAGCACTTTATCAGACTATATAAGTCTCAGGCATCATTTACGTAACATTCAAAAAACCCAAATGTTTACTAAAGAAAAAACAAACTGAAAGAGGAAAGAGATCAATTGAACCCCAGCATCTATATTCAGGATGCTGAACAGCCAACGCAAGTACAAGAATATCAACAAACTCACCCTTTTACCAACTTGCCTCGGGCATACAGCCGGTGGAACTGCTCAGCCTGGTATTCCTAAACGTAACAGTATAAATTATGCTTAAACGGTTAAATCTAACTTTATTCCTAACCTTAACCTTAGAACCTTGACCTTAAAACGGTGCCAAAAGCTAACCTAAACTTAACCCCAGTAAACTATGCCTAGCCCTAAACTTACCGCATTTCTAACCTTATTCTCAGTAAAAACATATACAAGAATACAAGAAGCGCCCCACCGTGTGGTCGACGTGAGGTCGGTGGAAAAAAACCAACTAGGGCAAGCGTGTTTTAAGGCGCGCATTCGGGATACCAAGTACAATGTCAGCTCATTTCAATCTATAGGGTTTAATGAAGTTATGACTTGGACCTTCCTTCCTCTCCAGGTGGGGTTTCAGGTGGCAACAACACGGAGAGGAGTGAAGAGGAGGAGGAGGAGAGGAGAGGAGGTCCCAGTAGCAGATCACCTCTCTTCCAGCCTGCGGCGCTGCCCATCCCTGCACCGCCCCACAGCAGCAGGCGTCTGCGCCTGTCCAGGAGCCTGAGGCTGACCTCGCCAGCCTCCTGGGCCTCCATGCGCTCTCCAGGAGCACACCGCAAGATGCTCTGCACACAGGCAAGAAGTGGGGAGGGCGCCTTGTTCTGAGGCAATGGTGGAAAACAATCTGGGACTACTTGCGTAGTTCCATTTTGTCCATCTCAGAGCCAAAGTTGTAATTTTTATATAGCTATTTGAAAATAGGCAATAGTTTGATGCCGTTCCTTTTGCACTTTTGTTCAACAAAACATTTGAATAGAGGCCTTTACACTTGTAACTTGTAATACTTGAGTATTTTTATATTGTGGTATTACTACATCTGAGTACTTCTTCCACAACGTTGTTTGATGGGACAACATGTGAGAAAGCCAAACATAGACTAATTAATTATACTTTAATCCATGATTATGTTGTCTTACATCTTCTCAAAGACGGCGTTTTGAGGAAGTAATTAGATTGTTAATTAGATGGCTCTGGTGAAGGCGTGATAGGAGCTGTGTTTGCTGCTCATTTGGCCCGTGACCTGCTTCATGTTGACAGTGATAATGAATATTGTAGCCAGCGCAAAAACAATATTGTATTATTACTTTCGGTGCGGAAAACCTTATATGTTCAAAACCGTTAGTAAATAGAAAGAATCTGTGTTCCAATTGATCCAATGTAGTTATTATTTAGTCACGATCTCTCTTTTAATACTTTTCATTCGTTCAATATTTATAAAACACACAGAGACACTTAACACCTTTCACTTGTGAGGATGTAGACTGGCTAATTTGCCTACTTTCATGTGGCATGAGTTGTTAACGTCAATGAGCTGCAGTGTTCATATCCAGCCTTTTCATTTTGTCTTCAGTTCCCGTCGCACAGCGACTCATCCCTGGCCACGGGCAGCTCCGAGGGCAGCCTCCAGACCACGCTGGAAGAAGGCCTGAGCTTCAGCGTCTCTCCCCCTCAGAACCTGGAGCTTCCCTCGCCCATGGCGCCCTTACCGCCGTCCTACCCCGCCACGTCAACGCCGGATGACGACAACAGCACTGCCATTTCCCAGACCCCACCGAGACCTATTCTGGGTCTCCCGTCCGCGCTGACCCTCCAGGCCACCCTGGGCCACCAGCGGAGCCAGAGCAGCGGCCGGGGCAGCACCAGCCCGGGTTACACCCGCGACGACTCCATCGACCCCTCCGACGAGGACCAGGGCATCGTGATGATGATGGGCCCGTCCACCAGGGGGGGCTGCGTCTCCAGCCAGGCGGGAGAGCACAGTGAACACTTGTCGGAGACGCTGAGCAGCCTGTCGCTCACCTCGCTGCTGTCGCCCGGCTCTACGACGCCCGCCGGCGGCAGCGCGGTGAAGAAGTGCAACAGTACGGGCAGCCTGGAGCAAGGGGGTGTGCTCCTGTCGTTGCGGGGGGGCAGGGAGGGTCACAACAGGGACATCCTGGGTTTGGAACTAATGGACCAGCGGGGCTTCCTGGCCAACCCCTGGACGGCGGTGGTCGGGGAGAGAAAGAACGAGGGAGGAGGTGGAGGAAGGGAGGATGGGGAGGAGGGCTTCAAGGGAAAGAGCTCTAGCCAAACGGCGGTGGGTCCCTGTCGGAAAAACAGATGAAACTCACCGGCCGGGTCGCTTTATTTCTTTGTCGTTCCATTCCTTGGATCTGAAACCCCATTGCTGTCCCTCTCACTTTCTCTGTCCAACCTGAGGCAGAGAGAGGCTTGATGATGACACATGATGTCCTGTCTTCCCAACCCCACCCCACCCCCCCAAAAAAACTCATTCTGGCCCCCTTCTACACATTTGTGACCTCCACCCAGTCCTACTTTGTGCTACCTAGGGGAGTGGTCCAGTCCTGGAACTGTCGTTGAGGATTATAAAGAGGTCCTTTGAGTTGGGGCCTGGGGGACAGGAGAATGGGCTCTCGTCTCCTCTTTAGGGATGTATGTAGCGCCCCCTGGAAGAAGTGCTGTGGAAAGTTCTGGTCATGTTCACAGACCAGGAGAGGCCCGAATTACATTGGGGAGTTTTTCACGAGGAGCAGAGACAGAGCTAAAAAACAACAACAATACAGACTAGTCTTGCTGTTGCGTTCCCTTTTCCTTATTCCTCAGTTTCGTTTTCTCCGGTTGTTTCCGTCTCTGCTCGGGTTCAATGAAGAAAAATGCTGGCATGAGGCTGGCTCTGAGGCAACACTATAGTGAGTGGGAGGAAGCACGAGAGACGGAGCACATCCAGGGCAGCCGAAGGAAGGAAGGGATGAAAAGATGGATGAATGGGCGGGTGAATGGAGGGGGAAGGGAGGAGGTATAGGTCATTTGTTTTGGCTGGGCGAGCAGAAAGCGGATCTAATGTCCATCTGTTCTGGCAGATCCTACTGGACACTCTGGCACACCAGAGCTTCTTCTGAGAACCCGGTGAAAGAGAAGGTGGAGGAGAGTTCAGGAGTATTTGCGCGAGCATGTGTGCGTGCGTGTGTGTGTGTGTGTGTGTGTGTCTGTGTGTGTGTGTGTGATAACCACCTCAGGGTTGTTGAGGCATGCATACAAATTGTCCTTATCATCACCTCGCCTTCTTGCACCTGTATCTCTCGCGATAAAATCGGAAGAATATCAGTATCGATATTATCAAAGTTCTGCGCTTCAGCAACGTGGCGTCGGCAGCGGCCGCGGAAAAGATTCCGGTAGTGCAACACATCGCAGAGGTCTTAACCTTGCATGCATTGATATGTGAAATTGTTTTCATCTGTTTGTTTTTTTTAAATTTGTATTCTGAACATCTTCAGCATTCCTCAACTATATTTAAAACATAAAAGAAAATAAGTGAGTCGGATGGAAAACTATAACCCCTCCTCCTCCCACAGAAAGATGGGAATTTTGGGGCATTGACATTTTGCAACATGCCCTCCACCCCCAAAGCTATGGTTGTTTAAGAGAGACACTTATTTGGATGGACTTTAAGCACACACCCGGTGACATCACTTGCTGTCGCCGTGCGCTCAGATTTGGTTACAATAGACAATACAGAGACAGTAGACGTCCTGGGAACTATGACTGCATGAGGGAATTGCATTTAACCAAGATTTGTACCTGTATACAGATGTGTATGAAGATGTCAGTGTTGGATGATAACGTGTGATTTATATTCCACTATTTTTGTAGAAAAGGGAATAGGCACATGGATGTGATGCCATTCCTCTGTTCCTGTTTACCTTAACCCATACAATCTTGTCTAAACTTATTGTCTGAAACCTTTTGTCTGCCAGTGGCTTCCAGTTTTATAAGGATGGGGTAAACCGGTAAAGGAATATAAAACTCTTTTTTTAAGGTGTGTAGAGAGAGAGAGAGAGAGAGAGAGAGAGAGAGGGAGAGAGTGTAGTAAATAACCAAGCAAAAAAGATTCAAACTGACTTTGTGCACTCCCTCGGGCACTCGTTAATTGTCCTCGTGAAATGACTTTTGTTTTGTGTTTTTCTTTGGACATTGGAGAATAGGGGACAACCAAAGGCGGGAACAGCCATATTCTCTCAGCACACAAGCTCATCTCGAGCTCACTCTAGCTTACTGATGTTCCTGGACTGCAGGGAACTTTTGGTTTGCTTCTCTATCCTCCTACTGTATGCTAAGACCACAATGCAGCTTTAAGTTTAGTGTCACACCCGACATTATTGATTAGCAACACATTGGCCTTCCTTAGCATGGTTCTGGGATTGCAATAGAGGATGCTACTTCTATACCGCGATGCGCTCATCCCCTCTTCCCTTCCCCTCTCCTCTCACACATCTGCTGTAGCAACCCGAACACCCCATGTCTGCAATCTGAATCTGTCACTGTATCAATGAACACAGATATTGCATCTTTTGAACGCAAATGTTTTGGAGCATCGCCACTCTATTATTACAATTAGAACATGTTCATCTTGAAGCCTGATCTATAGAGGTAGACTGTTGTAGCTCAAGTGTTTTAATCATGACTTAGTTTTTCTTGAAAATGATGAGGTGATGGATGCAGTGGGGGGAAAGAAACTGAGGGTTTGACCGTTTCTTTTGGTCATGCAAATTCACTTGGTGACTGTCAGATGATGTTTGATCACACAATGTTTGATATCGACGAGTGGCACAAGCGGCAGCCGTGTGTGTTTGTGTGTGTGTGTGTGCGTGCATGTGTGTGTGTGTGTGCGTGTGTGTGTTTGTGTGTGTGTGTGTGTGTGTGTGTGTGTGTGTGTGTGTGTGTGTGTGTGTGTGTGTGTGTGTGTGTGTGTGTGTGTGCATGTGCGTGTGCGTGTGAGTTTTAACTTCTGCGGAAGGGACAGCTTTGGGGCTGAGGAGGGGAAACATGAAGCTACTTGGAAGGGCTGTTTTCGCTTCAAAGATAATGTCCTTCCTACGAATCCTTATGTCAATGAATATGGCATCAAAGGTTAAAGCCTGACTACACAGCAATAAATGTTCTATGTGTATGCCCAGTTTAAATGTGATTTGTTTTTATTTCAGAATACCACAGACGTAATATTGGTTGTGTTTTATGTTTACGCTGATAAGAACTATTGTCGTCATGGAAGGTTCTACCTTGAACTCACTACCAACTTTTTCCGCTTGAAAATCTTGAACGCGCTCGCCAGTCCACCCATCTGACCGCTTAAATCTACTCGCCAGCCCACCCATCTGACCACTTAAATCTACTCGGTCTCATAGGAGGGTTCAGAAACCCGTCTTCCAGTGACATAATCGATGGGTCTAATAGAAACTGCAGGCTTTCTATTCCTGAAAAGTTACAATGTAATAACGGAAGCCATCGTGCTCACGATAATACAAAAGATATATTTTTTTAATCTTGTTTAAAACAATATCTGCCGATTATGTCACTGGAAGACAGGTTTCTGAATTGCCCACAGCCCTTATATGAGACACAGCCAGAGTAGAAAAAAGGGTGCTATTTTATCATGAACATTAGTGAGTAAGTCCAAAGTTATATATACATATAGGTGAAGTAAACATTGAAGATGCTTTGCTACAAGCATAATCTGCTAGAGCTACTCACAGGTGTTGCAAGTTCCTCCTCTTGTTGGTAATCCTCGGTGGAAGGATGGTCTGAGCGTTACGAGTACCAGCTGTCAGGGTCATCAGCTGGGAGCCATCCTTCCTTGATGTTTCTTCCCTTTCATCCCAGAACATGTCCGGATGGTGGGGCCTGTGGTCAGGGACGTCTCCCTGCCGCTCCCTGCAACTGGACTATGTAAAATATATATAAACGTTTTTTTTTTTAAATCTGAATCTTTTATTATGAATTACAATGGAATGCATTCATTTCTGGGAAGGGTATAGGCCCTATACTATAGGGCATATATGTCAAACTCAAGGCCCGTGGGCCAAATCAGGCCCGTGAATGAATTATCTTTGGCCCGCGGGATGATATTGAATTAGTATTAGAACTGGCCCTCTGGTATATTGCACGGACCACCATGATACTACAAGTCCTGCTTTGTGAGGATCATAGAACAGGAAACTGAGCTTAATAATAGGCTAATGCATTTTCAGTTTTAAATGCATTAACGTTTTTGCTATTTTCCTGGGACGTCCTCCTGACCGCGGTGCCCGTGTGTTGAAACACAGTCCGGCCCTCGACTTCTACCAATTTCTTTATTTTGGCCCACCGTGTATCTGAGTTTGACATCCCTGCTATAGGGTATGCGCAAATGCACAATTGCGCATGCATGAAGTGAGTGCAAAGTGAGTTTAATGTTGTTTAATGCAATCTGTTTGGATGTATGGTCAGGAAAGTAGACTTTGCCACTCAGTATAGCCACTATTCCACAAAATAAACAAATTTAAACGCAAGCCTGTCACTTAAAGCTGATTCTGCAAATAATGAAAATAGCTGCTCTTCTACAAGCTCACATGTGTCGTTACGATGTGCTTGTATATCTGCTATTTTCTCTACTTTTGACATGTTTTTATTCTCTCACCTTGTGTTCTCAGCAGGATGGGCTATTAATCCAGAGTGATTTACAGTAAGCAAGAACAAAAACATGGTAATAAATCATATACATAAAAATTATCATTATGAGTCATACAAAAGCTAAGAACCTAACAGTGGAATATACTATATAGTGCTATGTCTACATAAAATGCTATCTAAGTTACATAAGTTTAGCCTTTGTATATGCCTGTAAGGTTTTCGGGGCTAGGGCAAGTGCTACAGGCTAAGATGGAGTCTGAAGAGGTTGGACTGGGGACTGCCCATAGATCCGAAGTCCCGTTAGTCCAAATGTGAGCCGGTGGAATTTTAGATGTGTTTTAGTTTATTGTAATATTTGTGCTTTTGTTGTGTTATACTTTCACTTTTGCATGTTTGTTTGAAATGATTTTCTTTAATTTGCTGTGAGTTTGATAGAGTGAGATTATTGCCCAGTGATTTTACTTTATTGTTTTGCGTATTTTGTGTTGAGTTGCATGATATTTTATATAACCTTTATTTTTCCACTGACTGAAACTAACCCTGGCTGATAGTAATCAAGGACCTGCAGCTTCAAGGACCTGCACCTGGGTTGGGTGTGGTCAACCAGGAGCCAGACTGCAGAGAGTGTTTGGAGGGAGAGAGGTTGGAGCTGTGTCCATATAGCTCCCACGGGCTGGGGCCAGGACGGCGGGTCGGGACACTCTAGCTGGGGGCCAGTGGTAGCCGTGAGCAGGTTGACTGCCACGACCATGTCCCCCGACTGCTGTGTGCCCGGCCCGGTCCGGCCTGTGGGGGGGCCGAGAGGAGAAGAGAGGGAGAGACGACACGACAGAGAAAGCAGTAGAGAGAGGTTTCGGGAGCGTGGAGGAGAGCTGGATGTGTAAAGAGAACAAGTAATGAACTGACGGAGAGTAGGGGAACTGGTTAGGGAAGACGGGTTGCACTACGCACTTTAGAGCTACAACGCAAGGCGAACTTGGACTCCAGACGAGACAGATGAGGCGGCAGAGAGGTTGCGATACTGCAAGCCAAAGACAGATAGGCCCAGGTTAACGCCTGGGTGCACCTGTAAGTACCCAACCACAGTATTGCCAACGTTTGAACCTGTCTGTCGAGCTGCTATTCGAATCGAGTGCCACTGAACAGATGAACTGGCGTATATTTAATTGTGTGTTTCAGCGACTACAAGAGGCGTATAAGATTATACCCCTTCCCTGACTGTCTGTACAACCTCCCCTTTGTTGCTTTGCACACTGCTGTTTGCACAGTATTGATATAAGGACATTTTAATTATTGATTGTTTTGTTTGTTTTGTTTTTGGTTAGTTTTATTTAGGATTTTAGGCGTTTTTAATAATTAACTCTGTATTTTTCTATTGCCCATTTTAGAGTGCCCACTGTATTAGTTTTGTACTGTACTTTGTACCAAACTGGCACCTCGACAGAGTGCATTTCTAGTTTTAAACTGTGGTGAAATCCGAAGCAATTTGGTAGCAGGATAGAGGACAAATGCATGTCCAAAAGGCATAAGAAAATCCAGGTCCAGGCACTCCAGGGTGGATTTTAATTTATTAGAATTGGGGCAGAGACATTATAAATACATCAACCTGTATCAGCTCGCACCTTCTATTATGGGTGTGACTTCTGTGTAGGCCTATATCTGGTATAGAGACACCCAGATTGAAACCGGGGAAATCCCCAGCCAAACCAGGACATCTGTATTCTGTTCTAGCCTAAGTCTGACGGTAGCGACAGAGGTTGTGTGAAATGAGGACAATTTGCAGCCTGTCCCAGCTGTGTGCCCACGGTGTGAGATCCATTAGACATGCGCACTGAACTCCAAGGTGTTGTGTACTTGCACTTCTCCAGCACCTTATCTGTGCTCTCAAATCCAACCAACGCACTTCTCCCCCCCATGGGGGAGGAGGGGCGACGACGTCCTTCAAATGTCACCGCAAGAGTGTTGGCGGAGGTGTGTGTGAGCCGGGCGAGGATTGAGTGCTCATGTGTCTGCCTCAATGCAGTGAGCGGGATAGGGGTCATGCACCGAAAATTGCCTTCCTAAAAGTGTGTGTGTGTGTGTGTGTGTGTGTGTGTGTGTGTGTTGAACCCGGGGATTCAGTTAGCAAGCCTCTTTGGGTTTGTGCACCTGCTTGGTTGATTTCCTCACACAGGAGAACACATCATTTCAAATGTGTTGGTGACGCGGTTAATAACCCATCCAGCGTATGACCTTGAAGGAATTAAGCCTTTCAGGACGAGTGCAGTTTATTCCATTTACCCGGTATTTCAGAGTCCATTGGATGAACCAAAGCTCTTCCAAACAGCAGGATAATGGCTCCCAAGCCACCCCAGCTCTTCTATACTTTCCAAAACATCTCAAGCAGCTCTTTTGAGGCAGGATCGAGGGCAGAATTGTATTAAAGAGCATAAAAACAGGCTTCTATGGCAAGGCGTTTTAACTTCTAATCGAACCACACTCCTATCTGTAATAATCTGTCAATAATAATCTATAACTAGAAAAAGTGCCCTTCTGGGCACAGGTCTCCACCAGGATTCTTCCTCAGCCTAGTGGGAATATGCGTGCACAGTTTCATCGCAATCGGACACTGCGTTGAGGAGTTGTGGCGATTTGTACAAAGTGGGCTACTCCTGAAAACTGTAGGAGCCAATCGTGGCCAATCAGGATGGAATATGATAAATCAAACAAACCTGTCTTGATCACATGACTATGGAGATCATGTGTACCGATTTGCGTGAAATTTGGATAAAATCTGAAGGAGTAATAATAGAAAATGGGTTTTACATATGTCGGCCTCCTGGTGGCGCTATAAAGAGCAGATGTGAAAAATTCCAGACAAAGGTTTTTCCTTGGCCTCTAGGGAGTTGGCATACAAAGTTATCCACAGATCCGTGCAGTTAGAGGTAAAAACACTTTTCGGCCAGTTATAGCGCCACCTTGAGGCTGAGTTGAAATTGTTCATGTGGCATTTCGTCCTCGGCCTAGTGGGAATGTGGGTGCACAATTTCACGGAAATCACACGATGTGTTCATGATTTGCAGCATTTTGTTTTAAACTGAGCACTCCTGTGAACTTTGGAAGCCAATCTTAACCAATCAGGATGGAGTGTGAGAAATCTGAAAGACCGGTTTCGTTGAATGGCTCTAGAGAGACTGTGTACCAATTTGCGTGATGTTTGGACAAAATCTGTAGGTGTACTGTGCAAAAACTTGTTTTGCACAAAGCGGCCTCCTGGTGGCGCTATAACAGGCCGTTCTGGAAAGTTTGGGGCAGAGGTTCATCGTTGGCTGCATCCAGGGAGTGTGTGCAAAATTTGGCATCGACCGGGTTAACGGTGGCCGAGATTAGCTGCTCACGGACACACGGACGGACACACACACACACACACACACACGGACGGACGGACGGAGTGCAAAACATACTCTCCCCCCATGCCTTCGGCCTGGTGGAGACAATAATCTATAATCTATGTAATCTATGTCAAAACCATGTTTCTCCTAGTCAAAACTGCATTCGCACTCTCTCATAATTGTAATTAAAGATATCCATAGTAACATTCTTACTAGTAGAAATTGTATTTCAAGATATCTAGAATTCAGTTCTTCCTAGTAAACATTTACGTTTTATAGATCTACAATGACATCAACACTCATTCTTTCTAGGAGGAATGAATGACGTCACTTTTGCTATTCATGTGTATGGGGCTTTTAGTTTCATATATCCGTAAATTATATGTAGCTTGCAGAGTTAGTTCAGTCAGATATACTCTAGGGGTAAATACGCTGCATTACTATGTGGGTGTATACAGTGTTATGCAAGACCCACATGTCATTCGCTGACGTTGCAATCAGCTGACCAATTGGGCGGGTAAGCTCACCTACTGTAAGACTGCATTCTTCCAGCCTACCTTCTGCATATGGTTCCTGGTTGTTGTTATGCACTGTTTGCTCTCACCACCACCCCAGCACCACCGGTGGGTTCTGCTACTTCTGTTCTACATGGGGAGGGCGGGGAAGGCGGGGGGGGGGGGGGGGGTTGTTATTGTATAACTATCTCCCTGCTCTTAATGTTTAATGATGGCTGTATAATTGTGCCGAGCAGGGAGTAAATGTAGCAGAGCCGAACACCAAGATAAAATATTATATGCACACTTGTATTCTGATTCAATAATAAATATTTGTTCAATCTATTTGAGAGTTATTTGACTGAACTGCATTCTGGATATCTATAATTTAATTCTTAGCAGGAGAAATAAAATACCATTTCAGATATCTACAGTGCAATTCTTACTAGGACAAACTGCCATTTCAGATATCCAAAACTACATTTGTACTAATCATAATATGAAATATTATTTATATATATACAAAATGTTATGGATGTCTGGAATATTTTTTCTTTTTTAATTTTGGATATCTGAAATGATAGTTTCTCCTAGTAAGAATTGGATTGTAGAAATATGAAATGGTAGTTTCTCATAGTAAGAATTCAATTGTATTTGTAGATATCCAAAATGTATTTTCTGTTCTACTAAAAAGCTGGAGACCGGGATTGAATAAACATTCTATTGTATATTCTACAAATACTAACAAACAAATATTGCTTCCTTTTGTACAGGACCTCCAGCGGTCTGAGCTCACAGTGCGTCCCAATCTCACCTATTATGCACACAATGGGGACGCTAACATTCATAACAATACAAGCAAGTCTGCAGGGCAACAGATGACCAAAACATAAAGGAGAGATTGCATTGGATGGAAAGGCATTGGAGGCTTTTTTTTGTCCTCTGCATTTCACAGGTCATCCTGTCATGTGGTCACCTTTTATGGTGTCACAACAACCCGCCTTTATCTGTGTCACTCGCTGGATCCGCCGAGACAATCGGTGGGCGCAGGCGACTCCCGTGGCACGCTGCCTGGCCTCGAGGACTGACAGGAGTGTGTGTGTGTGTGTGTGTGCGTGTGTGCGTGCGTGCGTGCGTGCGCCCCCGGGCGGCATGTGGGCAACGTTGTGAGCTGCTGCACATCAAGGTTCCTTAGATGTAGTGATTAAGGGTATTTCATGGAGGACGGGAGAAAGAGGGAGACTGAGACAGATGAGTGTGTGTAGCATAGGAGGAGCTCAACAAAGAAGAAGGTAGGAACTAGCTCAGGGCAGATGGAACTAGCTCAGGGCAGATGGGGACAAAGTAATGAAACCACCAATCTCCAAATAATAATATCCCATAAAACATCATTACAGGATAGAGCAGCACAAGCAGCACATCTATCTTCCTTCCCCCGGCCCACCAAAGACAAACACAAGGCTCTGGATAACATCTAATGGCTTCTTCATTATATGCTCAATGACCCATGGGGTCGTCCTCTCTGAATGTGGGTCCTGTTCAGAAGACAATATCAACATCATTTCACATTATTGCTGCCCACAGTGGCACTTAATTCACCTCTTGGCAGATCAAAAACCACTCAAGCGTAAGTGACTCATTGGGGGATGTTTGCCGATACTAAAACAAACATCATCCAATAAACTAAAGTGCCTTGAATTTAATAAAACAACCTACAAAAGATAAATTACGTTATTATTACGTTGTTGAACGGAGTCACTCAGGGCTCTATACTAGTGGCTGTCTCACTGTCTGTGTTCTGTTGCTGAAAATAGTCGATCGACAAGCAGGTGGTTATAATGCTACTCAAAGAAATGTACTGTATGTCTTCTCACAGAGCTTGAGAAGCTTCAGATATTCCAAAAGAATTACAGTGCACTTTACAACTACCGGTAATTACTACCAGACCCTTCACCCAGGAGTCCGCTCAGTTCCTTATCCAGGCCTCACTTATCTCACAGCTTGACTACTGCAAGTGGGTCTCTCTCAGAGGACCCCTCATAACTCGCAGCAAGCAAACCGTAGGCTAGCCCATTTGTAGTATGGATAATGAATAAGCCTATACTGTATTAGCTTGAGAGATAACTGTGAGCATACTTTAGATTTCCCTTACCTCAGATGTAAGTGAGGTGAATTAAGCAGATATCTACATACGTCTCCCCCACTCCTCTGATCTCATTCAAATAGGTGGCTCTGTGTCCTCTTTGAACTCACTCATCTCTGCACCTGTGCAGGTAGGCACGCACGCGCCCACGTATTATACACACCAATTCAGGATGGACTCTGCAGTGGCATCCATGGTGTGTGATGAACGTGGCAGACAGTGTATCCATGGTGTGTGATGAACGTGGCAGACAGTTTATCCATGGTGTGTGATGAACGTGGCAGACAGTGTATCCATGGTGTGTGATGAACGTGGCAGACAGTGTATCCATGGTGTGTGATGAACGTGGCAGATAGTGTATCCATGGTGTGTGATGAACGTGGCAGATAGTGTATCCATGGTGTGATGAACGTGGCAGACAGTGTATCCATGGTGTGATGAACGTGGCAGATAGTGTATCCATGGTGTGTGATGAACGTGGCAGACAGTGTATCCATGGTGTGTGATGAACGTGGCAGACAGTTTATCCATGGTGTGTGATGAACGTGGCAGATAGTGTATCCATGGTGTGATGAACGTGGCAGACAGTGTATCCATGGTGTGATGAACGTGGCAGATAGTGTATCCATGGTGTGATGAACGTGGCAGACAGTGTATCCATGGTGTGTAATGAACGTGGCAGACAGTGTATCCATGGTGTGTAATGAACGTGGCAGACAGTGTATCCATGGTGTGTAATGAACGTGGCAGACAGTGTATCCATGGTGTGTAATGAACGTGGCAGATAGTGTATCCATGGTGTGTGATGAACGTGGCAGACAGTGTATCCATGGTGTGTAATGAACGTGGCAGACAGTGTATCCATGGTGTGTAATGAACGTGGCAGACAGTGTATCCATGGTGTGTGATGAACGTGGCAGATAATGTATCCATGGTGTGTGATAAACGTGGCAGACAGTGTATCCATGGTGTGATGAACGTGGCAGACAGTGTATCCATGGTGTGATGAACGTGGCAGGTAGTGTATCCATGGTGTGTGATGAATGTGGCAGACAGTGTATCCATGGTGTGTGATGAACGTGGCAGACAGTGTATCCATGGTGTGTGATGAACGTGGCAGACAGTGTATCCATGGTGTGATGAACGTGGCAGACAGTGTATCCATGGTGTGATGAACGTGGCAGACAGTGTATCCATGGTGTGTGATGAACGTGGCAGACAGTGTATCCATGGTGTGATGAACGTGGCAGACAGTGTATCCATGGTGTGTGATGAACGTGGCAGATAGTGTATCCATGGTGTGATGAACGTGGCAGACAGTGTATCCATGGTGTGTGATGAACGTGGCAGACAGTGTATCCATGGTGTGTGATGAACGTGGCAGATAGTGTATCCATGGTGTGTGATGAACGTGGCAGACAGTGTATCCATGGTGTGTGATGAACGTGGCAGACAGTGTATCCATGGTGTGATGAACGTGGCAGACAGTGTATCCATGGTGTGATGAACGTGGCAGACAGTGTATCCATGGTGTGTGATGAACGTGGCAGACAGTGTATCCATGGTGTGATGAACGTGGCAGACAGTGTATCCATGGTGTGTGATGAACGTGGCAGATAGTGTATCCATGGTGTGATGAACGTGGCAGACAGTGTATCCATGGTGTGTGATGAACGTGGCAGACAGTGTATCCATGGTGTGTGATGAACGTGGCAGATAGTGTATCCATGGTGTGTGATGAACGTGGCAGACAGTGTATCCATGGTGTGTGATGAACGTGGCAGACAGTGTATCCATGGTGTGATGAACGTGGCAGATAGTGTATCCATGGTGTGATGAACGTGGCAGATAGTGTATCCATGGTGTGTGATGAACGTGGCAGACAGTGTATCCATGGTGTGATGAACGTGGCAGATAGTGTATCCATGGTGTGATGAACGTGGCAGATAGTGTATCCATGGTGTGTGATGAACGTGGCAGACAGTGTATCCATGGTGTGTGATGAACGTGGCAGATAGTGTATCCATGGTGTGTGATGAACGTGGCAGACAGTGTATCCATGGTGTGTGATGAACGTGGCAGATAGTGTATCCATGGTGTGATGAACGTGGCAGACAGTGTATCCATGGTGTGTAATGAACGTGGCAGATAGTGTATCCATGGTGTGATGAACGTGGCAGACAGTGTATCCATGGTGTGATGAACGTGGCAGACAGTGTATCCATGGTGTGTAATGAACGTGGCAGATAGTGTATCCATGGTGTGTGATGAACGTGGCAGATAGTGTATCCATGGTGTGTGATGAACGTGGCAGACAGTGTATCCATGGTGTGATGAACGTGGCAGACAGTGTATCCATGGTGTGATGAACGTGGCAGATAGTGTATCCATGGTGTGTGATGAACGTGGCAGACAGTGTATCCATGGTGTGTGATGAACGTGGCAGACAGTGTATCCATGGTGTGATGAACGTGGCAGACAGTGTATCCATGGTGTGTGATGAACGTGGCAGATAGTGTATCCATGGTGTGATGAACGTGGCAGGCAGTGTATCCATGGTGTGATGAACGTGGCAGACAGTGTATCCATGGTGTGATGAACGTGGCAGATAGTGTATCCATGGTGTGTGATGAACGTGGCAGATAGTGTATCCATGGTGTGTGATGAACGTGGCAGATAGTGTATCCATGGTGTGTGATGAACGTGGCAGACAGTGTATCCATGGTGTGATGAACGTGGCAGACAGTGTATCCATGGTGTGATGAACGTGGCAGACAGTGTATCCATGGTGTGTGATGAACGTGGCAGACAGTGTATCCATGGTGTGATGAACGTGGCAGACAGTGTATCCATGGTGTGTGATGAACGTGGCAGATAGTGTATCCATGGTGTGATGAACGTGGCAGACAGTGTATCCATGGTGTGTGATGAACGTGGCAGACAGTGTATCCATGGTGTGATAAACGTGGCAGACAGTGTATCCATGGTGTGATGAACGTGGCAGACAGTGTATCCATGGTGTGATGAATGTGGCAGATAGTGTATTCATGGTGTGATGAATGTGGCAGACAGTGTATCCATGGTGTGATGAACGTGGCAGACAGTGTATCCATGGTGTGATGAACGTGGCAGACAGTGTATCCATGGTGTGATGAATGTGGCAGACAGAGTATCCATGGTGTGATGAACGTGGCAGACAGTGTATCCATGGTGTGATGAACGTGGCAGATAGTGTATCCATGGTGTGATGAACGTGGCAGACAGTGTATCCATGGTGTGATGAACGTGGCAGATAGTGTATCCATGGTGTGTGATGAACGTGGCAGACAGTGTATCCATGGTGTGTGATGAACGTGGCAGATAGTGTATCCATGGTGTGATGAACGTGGCAGATAGTGTATCCATGGTGTGTGATGAACGTGGCAGACAGTGTATCCATGGTGTGTGATGAACGTGGCAGATAGTGTATCCATGGTGTGTGATGAACGTGGCAGACAGTGTATCCATGGTGTGTGATGAACGTGGCAGATAGTGTATCCATGGTGTGATGAACGTGGCAGACAGTGTATCCATGGTGTGTAATGAACGTGGCAGATAGTGTATCCATGGTGTGATGAACGTGGCAGACAGTGTATCCATGGTGTGATGAACGTGGCAGACAGTGTATCCATGGTGTGTAATGAACGTGGCAGATAGTGTATCCATGGTGTGTGATGAACGTGGCAGATAGTGTATCCATGGTGTGTGATGAACGTGGCAGATAGTGTATCCATGGTGTGATGAACGTGGCAGACAGTGTATCCATGGTGTGATGAACGTGGCAGACAGTGTATCCATGGTGTGATGAACGTGGCAGATAGTGTATCCATGGTGTGTGATGAACGTGGCAGATAGTGTATCCATGGTGTGTGATGAACGTGGCAGATAGTGTATCCATGGTGTGTGATGAACGTGGCAGACAGTGTATCCATGGTGTGATGAACGTGGCAGACAGTGTATCCATGGTGTGATGAACGTGGCAGATAGTGTATCCATGGTGTGTGATGAACGTGGCAGACAGTGTATCCATGGTGTGTGATGAACGTGGCAGACAGTGTATCCATGGTGTGATGAACGTGGCAGACAGTGTATCCATGGTGTGTGATGAACGTGGCAGATAGTGTATCCATGGTGTGATGAACGTGGCAGACAGTGTATCCATGGTGTGTGATGAACGTGGCAGACAGTGTATCCATGGTGTGATAAACGTGGCAGACAGTGTATCCATGGTGTGATGAACGTGGCAGACAGTGTATCCATGGTGTGATGAATGTGGCAGATAGTGTATTCATGGTGTGATGAATGTGGCAGACAGTGTATCCATGGTGTGATGAACGTGGCAGACAGTGTATCCATGGTGTGATGAACGTGGCAGACAGTGTATCCATGGTGTGATGAATGTGGCAGACAGTGTATCCATGGTGTGATGAACGTGGCAGACAGTGTATCCATGGTGTGATGAACGTGGCAGATAGTGTATCCATGGTGTGATGAACGTGGCAGACAGTGTATCCATGGTGTGATGAACGTGGCAGACAGTGTATCCATGGTGTGATGAACGTGGCAGACAGTGTATCCATGGTGTGTGATGAACGTGGCAGATAATGTATCCATGGTGTGTGATGAACGTGGCAGACAGTGTATCCATGGTGTGATGAACGTGGCAGACAGTGTATCCATGGTGTGTAATGAACGTGGCAGACAGTGTATCCATGGTGTGTGATGAACGTGGCAGATAATGTATCCATGGTGTGTGATGAACGTGGCAGACAGTGTATCCATGGTGTGATGAACGTGGCAGATAGTGTATCCATGGTGTGATGAACGTGGCAGATAGTGTATCCATGGTGTGATGAACATGGCAGATAGTGTATCCATGGTGTGTGATGAACGTGGCAGATAGTGTATCCATGGTGTGTGATGAACGTGGCAGATAGTGTATCCATGGTGTGATGAACGTGGCAGACAGTGTATCCATGGTGTGATGAACGTGGCAGACAGTGTATCCATGGTGTGATGAACGTGGCAGATAGTGTATCCATGGTGTGTGATGAACGTGGCAGATAGTGTATCCATGGTGTGTGATGAACGTGGCAGATAGTGTATCCATGGTGTGTGATGAACGTGGCAGACAGTGTATCCATGGTGTGATGAACGTGGCAGACAGTGTATCCATGGTGTGATGAACGTGGCAGATAGTGTATCCATGGTGTGTGATGAACGTGGCAGACAGTGTATCCATGGTGTGTGATGAACGTGGCAGACAGTGTATCCATGGTGTGATGAACGTGGCAGACAGTGTATCCATGGTGTGTGATGAACGTGGCAGATAGTGTATCCATGGTGTGATGAACGTGGCAGACAGTGTATCCATGGTGTGTGATGAACGTGGCAGACAGTGTATCCATGGTGTGATAAACGTGGCAGACAGTGTATCCATGGTGTGATGAACGTGGCAGACAGTGTATCCATGGTGTGATGAATGTGGCAGATAGTGTATTCATGGTGTGATGAATGTGGCAGACAGTGTATCCATGGTGTGATGAACGTGGCAGACAGTGTATCCATGGTGTGATGAACGTGGCAGACAGTGTATCCATGGTGTGATGAATGTGGCAGACAGTGTATCCATGGTGTGATGAACGTGGCAGACAGTGTATCCATGGTGTGATGAACGTGGCAGATAGTGTATCCATGGTGTGATGAACGTGGCAGACAGTGTATCCATGGTGTGATGAACGTGGCAGACAGTGTATCCATGGTGTGATGAACGTGGCAGACAGTGTATCCATGGTGTGTGATGAACGTGGCAGATAATGTATCCATGGTGTGTGATGAACGTGGCAGACAGTGTATCCATGGTGTGATGAACGTGGCAGACAGTGTATCCATGGTGTGTAATGAACGTGGCAGACAGTGTATCCATGGTGTGTGATGAACGTGGCAGATAATGTATCCATGGTGTGTGATGAACGTGGCAGACAGTGTATCCATGGTGTGATGAACGTGGCAGATAGTGTATCCATGGTGTGATGAACGTGGCAGATAGTGTATCCATGGTGTGATGAACGTGGCAGATAGTGTATCCATGGTGTGTGATGAACGTGGCAGATAGTGTATCCATGGTGTGATGAACGTGGCAGATAGTGTATCCATGGTGTGATTAACGTGGCAGATAGTGTATCCATGGTGTTGTCGTGTATTTTCTAACCATACACTAACTACAACTTAGACAACAATAGACAAAAAGGCTGAATGAGTTTCTCTATACTAAACAGCATACTGCAGGAGAAAGTAACCAGGCAATGGCATCAGACGCTCAGATGAAGGAGCACGCAGAGAGATGTGAATTGAAGATGCATTCAGAGTTGTATTTATTGCAGAGCCAGACCAAGAACAGCAGAGTATACTAAGGTCCGGCGGCCTTCGCCGTCGGAGAGAATGACCCAGTTTACATTGAAAACCAACTGCTTTTCACAGAGTCACAAATACACATTGTTCCAGACTGGCATTTGGCTCCTCCCTGGAAGGTAAATTACTGTAAGCCTTGATCCATTGATCAACCATATGGCAACACCAATTCTATTCTTACACAAATTGCAGCAGGAACATACAGTAAACCGTAAACAAACCATCTCGACACCCTGCTTTTGAATGACAAAGGCAGGCCTTGCATAGACAGAGTGACTGCAGACTTAAGACAGACAGAACACCATACATTTGCACAAGAACATGGGTTATTGCCTAGAATGATTATTATTGTCCACTGTCCAGATACGACAGTGTGTAATGAACGTGGCAGACAGTGTATCCATGGTGTGATGAACATGGCAGACAGTGTATCCATGGTGTGATGAACGTGGCAGACAGTGTATCCATGGTGTGATGAACGTGGCAGATAGTGTATCCATGGTGTGATGAACGTGGCAGACAGTGTATCCATGGTGTGTGATGAACGTGGCAGACAGTGTATCCATGGTGTGTGATGAACGTGGCAGACAGTGTATCCATGGTGTGATGAACGTGGCAGACAGTGTATCCATGGTGTGATGAACGTGGCAGACAGTGTATCCATGGTGTGATGAACGTGGCAGATAGTGTATCCATGGTGTGATGAACGTGGCAGACAGTGTATCCATGGTGTGATGAACGTGGCAGACAGTGTATCCATGGTGTGATGAACGTGGCAGACAGTGTATCCATGGTGTGATGAACGTGGCAGATAGTGTATCCATGGTGTGTGATGAACGTGGCAGACATTGTATCCATGGTGTGTGATGAACGTGGCAGACAGTGTATCCATGGTGTGTGATGAACGTGGCAGACAGTGTATCCATGGTGTGATGAACGTGGCAGATAGTGTATCCATGGTGTGTGATGAACGTGGCAGATAGTGTATCCATGGTGTGATGAACGTGGCAGACAGTGTATCCATGGTGTGATGAACGTGGCAGACAGTGTATCCATGGTGTGATGAACGTGGCAGACAGTGTATCCATGGTGTGATGAACGTGGCAGATAGTGTATCCATGGTGTGTGATGAACGTGGCAGACATTGTATCCATGGTGTGTGATGAACGTGGCAGACAGTGTATCCATGGTGTGTGATGAACGTGGCAGACAGTGTATCCATGGTGTGATGAACGTGGCAGATAGTGTATCCATGGTGTGATGAACATGGCAGATAGTGTATCCATGGTGTGTGATGAACGTGGCAGACAGTGTATCCATGGTGTGATGAACGTGGCAGACAGTGTATCCATGGTGTGATGAACGTGGCAGACAGTGTATCCATGGTGTGTGATGAACGTGGCAGATAGTGTATCCATGGTGTGTGATGAACGTGGCAGATAGTGTATCCATGGTGTGTGATGAACGTGGCAGACAGTGTATCCATGGTGTGTGATGAACGTGGCAGACAGTGTATCCATGGTGTGATGAACGTGGCAGATAGTGTATCCATGGTGTGATGAACGTGGCAGATAGTGTATCCATGGTGTGTGATGAACGTGGCAGATAGTGTATCCATGGTGTGATGAACGTGGCAGATAGTGTATCCATGGTGTGATGAACGTGGCAGACAGTGTATCCATGGTGTGATGAACGTGGCAGATAGTGTATCCATGGTGTGATGAACGTGGCAGATAGTGTATCCATGGTGTGTGATGAACGTGGCAGACAGTGTATCTATCCATGTTGTGTGATGAACGTGGCAGATAGTGTATCCATGGTGTGTGATGAACGTGGCAGACAGTGTATCCATGGTGTGTGATGAACGTGGCAGATAGTGTATCCATGGTGTGTGATGAACGTGGCAGATAGTGTATCCATGGTGTGATGAACGTGGCAGACAGTGTATCCATGGTGTGATGAACGTGGCAGATAGTGTATCCATGGTGTGATGAACGTGGCAGACAGTGTATCCATGGTGTGTAATGAACGTGGCAGACAGTGTATCCATGGTGTGATGAACGTGGCAGACAGTGTATCCATGGTGTGTGATGAACGTGGCAGACAGTGTATCCATGGTGTGTGATGAACGTGGCAGACAGTGTATCCATGGTGTGTAATGAACGTGGCAGATAGTGTATCCATGGTGTGATGAACGTGGCAGATAGTGTATCCATGGTGTGATGAACGTGGCAGACAGTGTACTACAGAATATTGCATGTCGGGGGATCAGCTCTAAAGGCTGGAGCTTATCGTCTCAGAACTCCACTCTCCATCCACCCCCACACCCACACCTTGTCTCTCTCTCTATCTATATCTGCTCTTATTCTTCTATCACCCCCCTCTCTCTCTCTCTCTCTTTCTCTCCCTCTCTATATCTGCTCTTATTCTTCTATCACCCCCCTCTCTCTCTCTCTCTCTCTCTCTCCATCTCTCTCTCTCTCTCTCTCTCTCTCTCTCTCTCTCTCTCTCTCTCTCTCTCTCTCTCTCTCTCTCTCTCTCTCTCTCTCTCTCTCTCTCTCTCTCTCTCTCTCTCTCTGCCTGACCAAGGTAAAGCAATTGCTAACAACAGCAAACCTGTGAAAATTTAAACTGTGAGATGGCAAAAAGAGCTGACTCTGCTATAAGCCTCAGGGCGTTTTCACTATATGAGCCACTGACCAGCTCATGCAATGAAATGTGAAATGTGTTTTGAATAAGTGTGCCCCTGCATGAGCTATTATGCTCTATCATCTCTCTAGAGTGCCAAATCTGTGGTCCCTCTATTGGATTGCATGTGCATCCCGTTTGGGTTAACCACTTAACCCAAATTGCAGATTGATTGATTGAATACTACAAACACGGTCTAAGAGGACTTAAACCCAAGAAAGCCTTGTTTCCATTAGGGGTCCTTCAACATCTCCACCAGAGTGCTCCAGACTTCCCTCTCCAGAGCAACATTAGTGACTTCCTCCTGGGGGATTCCGAGACGTTCCAAGGCTAGTGTGTCGATGTGTTTCCTCCAACTGCGCCTTGGTCTGCCCCGGGGTCTCCTCCCAGTGGGACGTGCGTGAAGAGATGGGCAAAATACATTGAAAATGTATTTTGATACAAAGTACAGATACTGGGTCAAAAACATTATCTAAATTCAAAATACAAATACTGGTCTGAGGAATGTATTTGAGATACAAATACGTATTTTGTATTTTGAAAATAGTAAATACATGAAAATACATTTTCATGAACATGTATAATAAGTAAATTCATAATTGATTGCCAAATATTAAATTAATGACTGTCAGAATGACTAATACATTGAAGATGATTAAGAATGATACACTTTATATTTTAAGCAAATCAAACAGGACCCACAAAGGAATGGTAACTCACAGGCCCAATCCCAATTGCCTCCCTCCCTGAACCCTCATTGACTTTAGTGGTGTCAGCTGTAAGTGCTTGAGGGTGAGAGGCTGCAAAGGCTCCAAATTGTGAAAGAAATGGGACAGCACTTTGAAGATGAGTCCGCCATTCATGACACTTTGCATCACTTTTTTTTTAAACTGTCCTTATTCACAGGCTAGCCAGTGACTAAACATATGTAACACCAAAAAGGTGTAGGCTGAAGCCGAGGCTTTATGCCTATACCCTAGTAACTTTCTTAGCCTATACAAAACATAGAGCTAGTTCAACAAAAATAAAATCCATATAGGCATCAGCAGATTTTAGCATGAGCCTTTATGTAGCCCTACATGTTTTCATTCCATCTCTGCTTTATTAATACATGTCTATCATGTCTATTTTAGTATTTAAGCTGATCGTTTTATTATTAGTTTTATAAATACACTTTCCTGTGTGATAGTGGTTGTAATATTCATTCATTATAAATTGCATTTCCATATTCTTTTACTTTGCTCATATTGTTTGTTGACATTCTAACCGCGATACATAACCAATTTGCATACATAAATGTTTGACGTTCGGAGGATTCCTCTCATTAGCTGTTGCCAGACCTATAAGACAGGCGCGGCCGTTTTCTGCTGTCTGCCGGCGTCTATTCTGGGTTTTTGGATGGAAAATAAGCTCCATTTACGCGGATGATGGCCAGATTCCCGGAAACGCTTGGTAATTTCCAAGATACCCATGTACCTAAATCTAAATACTTACTTAATGTCAACGAAGTCCACACCCACAACACCAGAGGGAGTTCAACAAACCATGTGCAACCCAGATTCGGCACAAACAAGGGACTAAATGAATGCCACCAAAATGTGGAACGCCCTACCAACAGTCATTAAGACATGTGAATCCCTTGACTCCTTCAAAACTTCTCTCAAAGGGCACCTACGGACGGCTGCAATTCGAAACTGGCCCGCGTAAAATCTGAATCCCACCCACCCCTGTTTCCCCTCACTGTATATGTTTCTTTTCCCTTTTTACCTCTTATGATCATTTCCAGTTTTGACTACATAGTTGTGTATATTCGTACTTCTCTAAATGTTTTGATAAATTGAAAATGGTGGGCCCTATTGTAAACAAGTGTAATGCTTTATGGTGTTGTCCACTCACTGTTAACAGTTTTCGTATTGAGTTGTAGGCTACTTGAAATGTACTGTAATTCAGCAAACTGTTAATAAATCAATCAATCAATCAAAATGGGGTTTAAAGATGAGGTGCCGTGATTTTCACCCCCTAAAACATGATCATCAGGTCCTATGCTTATACTAGATTACTAGTACAAAAAGGTCTACAGAAAGTGTTTTTATGTGGCCACACCCACCAGTTAAGTGTACCGGGTTTTCACCTTAGCACCACCCACCTGAATTTAAGCCTCGCCCACAGCTGTTGTATGATAATGGGGGAGGGGTTAGGGGAGGAGATGATGTTATGATGTCGCTAAAGTGGTGATATTTCAATTGGGCCTTTTGACTCAAAGGCTTTCAGCTTTCAGGAAGAAACCAAAAATACACAGGGAAGACCTATTTGAATATTATAACCACACCTGGGGGTTTATTAGAGTAATGTTAAGACTGAAAGAACTAAGTATTCTAGAAAACTGTCAGTGTTTTACGGTCCCAGGTTCGAGCCTCTGCAATGTGTTGAGGTGTCTCTGAGAAAGACACTTAACCCCTAACTGGTCTGCTGCCCCGTTCACTTGAGCAGCACTCAGCTGAAAGAAGCTGCATTTCAAAAGACGAAAATGGAAGATGACAGGCGTTCGACGTTCGTACATAAATTATGCGCTCGGCAGTCGGCTCCATGATGTTAACACCAGAGCGGGTTGGTTGCTTTTGTACTTTACATGTATGTCATTAAGCAGGCTATAAGCAAAGAATGCATTTTTGATCAGATGCAATATCCCTGTCTTTTTTTTTGGGGGGGGGGGGGTTATAATTATGAAGGCGTGCCTGTATTCTGTCTTGTCTTGTCTTGTCCTGCTGTCTGTCTGTCTGTCTGTCTGTCTGTCTGTCTGTCTGTCTGTCCTTCCATCTCTCTCTCTCTCTCACTCTCTCTCCAATTGTTCTCTGTCAGAATTAAGTGCCAATTTCCTCAGTATACTGCGGATTGAATTACCCATTCATATCATACATACACAAAGGACATCTGAAAAGTCACTGCAGTTGTTTACAAAGCATAAACAATGGGAGACTGAAGAGGAAAATAAATAAAACTATAATGTTACATAGGGTCCTAATTTCATGAAGTTGAATTTAAAGTTTGTTCTGAGCTGAAAGCAAGGCATTTTTGGAAAACTCATCTTTAATCCTTCAAATCAAAGACCGTATTGGGCAATGTACAGTTTGTACACGATTTTGTTAATGCAATGCATTTATCCGATCGTTTATTTGGCTGTATAATTAAAATAACCTTGCGCTAGCCCCCTTGAAGTGCACTTCAAAGCATAATGTACATTTTGCGCACAAAACCGGAAGCTTAGCTTCCACTAACCTAGTCATTTTATTATATTAGTCTGTTAGAAACACATAAAGTTATAATTACATAAGAGCGTAGGTTAGGAAGTGCAATCAAAATAAAACACTCTACTCAACCCTATGCATGACCACTCTCAATTACATTGGATAGACAGGGAGGGGATTGACTTTAGATATGTGACACTTTGGAGATGTTGAGTGGATTTAAAGGCAACTTCTCTGCATTTGGGGTCATAGTGTTAAGAGCATTTGGCTGTAGTGTCTCTCTCAAGCCCAATTTATACACCATCATACGATGGAGTATAAATTAATTTATGTGTGCCACAAGAGCCCGGCGAGAGTATGAAGAGACTTGAGTGCATCGACCTGAGTTCCAAACCACACAGAGATTAAACATTATGTGCAACACAGAACTCCCCAAGGTGCAGTGAAGGGCAAAACACAGACATTCATCTGACTCATGAATTGCAAAGATTTATTCTGATTATAAACTAGATCAAAACTGCCTTTGTATGTGTTAAAGGGGTATTAAAGTGATTTTATTATTATTATTATTACCTCTAGATTCTGACCATGGGTCTTCCAGTCTCTCAAGATTTTTACCCATAGTCATCCATATTCAGTAAGAAACATAATAAAGCCTTTTTAATTTCGACAATCCCTCAGAACTCTGCTCAGCTATAATGCTAATTTGTTAATTGTTGCATGGTCTGCTTTCTCTCAAGTTCAGTCTTCTATGTTTCTATAGCTTATTGCATATTATGGTTTTGCATATTTGCATATTGCATTCCTTGGACCCCATATTGCTGCTTGAAGCAATGTAATTCAAATTATTTGGATTTAATGTCATCAGCTTGCAAAAAACAAAAACAAATACTCCAAACATTTACTCAATACAGTACTCAACTAAATTATAACTTAGTTTACTGTGTGGACAGTAATTAAAGGGCTAAACCTCTTATCCCTAAACTTCTTTGCCTTTTTTTACGATTTTGAAAAACTTTTTTGAATAGTTCAACTAGCCAATCTACATTGACACGTTATGAGCTTGTAGACTGGCCATTTTAACTATTCAAAAATGTTTTGCAAAATAGTAAAAAAGAAAAAGGCAAAGAAGTTTAGGGATAAGGGGTTTAGCGATGACGAAAATGGAGCCCTAAGTGTTATGCCCTCTGCAATTAATTGGGCACCTTGCTTGAGCTGATGGTGTTTTTGTACGTGTATGTGATGGTACACAATACAAGTGTATGCAATGTGTGTGTGTTCTTTTGACCGTGTGTGTGTGTGTGTGTGTGTGTGTGTGTGTGTGTGTGTGTGTGTGTGTGTGTGTGTGTGTGTGTGTGTGTGTGTGTGTGTGTGTGTGTGTGTGTGTGTGTGTGTGTGTGTGTGTGTGTGTGTGTGTGTGTGTGTGTGTGTGTGTGTGTGAAATAAGTGATGACACCTGCGTGCATGCTGACTAACAAACAAACTGAAGTGTTATAGTATTGTGATGTTTGGATACAAACCACATGTTGTCTTTTTCTTTTATTTGTAGGCAACTAGACTTGTACGTGCCCGTCGCAGTCGGCCACCGTCCGGCCTACTTGGGAACGATGCAACTTGGGAACCTAATGATATTCGTTGTCATAGCACCCATTTTAACTGTCAGCCAGTGTCCCAGATGGAGATCTGTGTATGTGCCTGTGGGATAATGGGAACATTATTGGCCAAAATATATTTTTCTAAGTTAACACAGACATCGAAATACTTTTGTTCAACTAATATTTCATTGTTTTCCCACTTAAACTACAAACCTCCATATATCAGTTTTGAAAATGACTAGGAAATCTCTACATAATGAGGGCTCCATTTCCCACCGCTAAACCCCTTATCCCTAAACTTCTTTGCCTTTTTTTTTACTATTTTGAAAAACATTTTTGAATAGTTCAACTAGCCAATCTACATTGACATGTTGTGAGCTTGTAGACTGGCCATTTTAACTATTCAAAAATGTTTAGCAAAAATAGTCAAAAAAGGCAAAGAAGATTAGGGATAAGGGGTTTAGCGGTCCCTACAATATTTTACTGCTTGTACCTGCTTGTGTGAGTAAGTAAACCATTCTTGATTCTTGTTCAAATTTAATTTAGTGTGAAAGCTATGAAGTCTGACCAAAGAATGGAGTGAGAGAATATGAAGCATTTCCAGATCCAGCTTTCATATTTAGATACAGAAAACCATGAAAGTACGGGATAAACAACAACTGAGAGAATCCAAGAAAGCCTTATGGAGATACCAAAACAGAGTGTGTGTGTGTGTGTGTGTGTGTGTGTGTGTGTGTGTGTGTGTGTGTGTGTGTGTGTGTGTGTGTGTGTGTGTGTGTGTGTGTGTGTGTGTGTGTGTGCGTGCGTGCGTGCGTGCGTGCGTGCGTGCGTGCGTGCGTGCGTGCGTGCGTGCGTGCGTGCGTGTGTGTGTGTGTGCGTGTGTGCGTGCGTGCGCCTCGAGAACACCGCAAAACACTCCACTGGGTGAAACATTTCCGTATTTAGCCTCTGAACATATGTTGGACATCCACAGGAACCCAGGAAGTGCGACAGAAGCCAGCGCTCCTTTTGCACAGGATGCAGTAGTAGATGGAATTACACACTACACACTAAACTGCCAACATCGGGCATACACCACAAGATAGATAAGTGAGTGGAATGCAAGAACATGGAAGTCAAGAGAAGAGGAGAGGACATGATACTGGCACGTTTTGAATGCTATAGTATGACATTCTTTTAATGGTTTTAAATATGATGGGGCTGGCAGGGCACATACGTCAGGCACCTGGAACTAGTGTGGCATGCAAAGTGACACTGTGGGAGCCAGGGCAAAGCCAGGAAAGGCAAGAAGCGCACACCTACACAGATGCAGATCATGTAGAGACCCTGATGCCAGATGGGAGAGTGTGGAGGGCAGCAATTCAGGAGTACTATAGTATGATATTGTTTATGGTTTTCAAACGACATGATATATGCGCCATAGAAAACAAGTCAGCATATGGTAGGGAAGCACCATAGGAATACCATAGGTGACAGGGAGAAACCTGGATGCAACAAAACTTTCTAAAACTCAACTGTAGCAAATCTGAAATCATCATCATCGGCCCCGACTCCCTCACCCTCTCCACCCAGGACTTCGCACTCACCATCGACGGCTCCCTTGTCACACCCTCCACACGCATCCGCAACCTAGGTGTCATCTTCGACCCTACCCTCTCATTACTCCCCCACGTAAACCACATCACAAAAACGGCATTCTTTCACATTAGAAAAATCGCCCGTCTCTGCCCCTCCCTGACACCCTCAGCTGCCGAAACCCTCATTCTTTGAATACTTTATTAGGCAACATAAATGCAAACAGCACAATGTACGGTCAGGCATCTTTGTTCAAAAAAGGATCTCACCGAAGAAAGACCTTGCGGCCTTGTTTCCATTCGGGTCCTATCCACTCACACATGACATGAATAATAGTTAACACAGTAACAGTAAGTGATATAACAATAATAATTTAAAGCAACATATACATTTCCTCTAAACATGAAATATACAGTATGCAGCACAGGTTGGGGACGAAGGTTTAATCGGAAGGGGGTTATTCGCAAAAAGAGGCTGGGGCGATCACCTCCTCTCCCTTTAACCTGCTGACAGGTGAATTTTTAGGCCTGTCTTCTTCAAGACAGGCCAGTGATTTGCCAGTGATTTGTTTCACGCCTTCATTTCATCCCGACTGGACTACTGCAACAGAATCCTCTATGGTACCACCGCAAAGACCCTCAACAAACTACAATACATCCAAAACTCAGCCGCCTGCTCACCTCCACCCGCTCCAGAGACCACATCACCCCAGTCCTCCGTGACCTCCACTGGCTCCCCATCAAACACAGAATTGAATTCAAACTACTCCTCACCACCTACAAGTCACTAGTACTCACTACACAACCTGGCTCCCCCCTACCTCTCCCCCTCCTCGATCCTCACAAACCATCCCGCTCCCTCAGGTCCAGCGACGCCGGCCTCCTTGTGATCCCCAAGAAGATCAGGCTCAAAACCTGGGGCAACAGGGCCTTCTCCGTGGCCGCCCCTACCCTCTGGAATGCCCTCCCCAAACAGATCCGGGATGCCCCCTCACTCCCCACCTTCAAAACCGCACTGAAAACCCACCTGTTCCGAATAGCATTCCCGAGCTGATGTGTTTTTAACCTGCTACGTACAGTTCTTATTGGTTTTACTCTTAATTATTTTCTAATAAAGTTGTCTTTTCTCATGTCCCCCCCCCCCCCCCCCCCCCGGCCACCACACATGTAAAGCGTCTTTGGGTATTAGAAAAGCGCTATATAAGTCCCAGTCTGTATCCATTGTATTAAACTTGTGTCCTCAACACTCTCAGCCCTCTTTGTCAGTTCATCTCATAAACTGCCCTCTGGTGGTGTATGCTGTGCACTACAATATCCTGCCTGTCTGTCTGCCTGTCTGCCTGCCTGCCTGCCTGCCTGCCTGCCTGCCTGCCTGCCTGCCTGCCTGCCTGCCTGCCTGCCTGCCTGTTATCGTGTAAACATGTGGTCTGGTATTGACAACTTGAAGGAGCGGCTTGCCTTCAACTCATAGGGCTGACCAGGCACTCGAGCAGTGCATGCATGCTGACAGACACGAATGAGGAGATAAGTGCATTCAAACTAGCCACTGTGCAGCCCCTTTGATGTGTGCGGCTTTGATGTTTATATGTGGAGGAGAGCAAGCCGAGGTGAATCTCAATCTCTCTCTCTCTCTCTCTCTCTCTCTCTCTCTCTCACACACACACACACACACACACACACACACACACACACACACACACACACACACACACACACACACACACACACACACACACACACACACACGCCTAGGGGGGCAGGAAAGAGGAGGAAGGAAACTGATACTGGGAGAAAAGCAGGCGATGAGGATGACATGATTAAATGATAATGAAGAGATGTATAAATGAGAGTTGAGTGGAGTTGAAGGATGAATAATGCGACACTATACAGTTGACAATATGTTCATATACTCCCTTGTGTCTTTGCAGAACATGGTGTCGTGTTATTGGTAGTCGCGTGTGTCTTTCAATCGAAACACACTGACAGTGACAGTGAGTGTATTACCCCAGTGAACACAGAGAGTGATCTATTCTCTTTCTTTCATTCCAAATTCTTTATAGCGGTTTTCTTTTACCAGCAAACCACGGCATAAGTAGGCTACATTGTGTTTAAAGGGATTGACGCTTTGATCCACAGTCCACTTGACTTTCCAATATGATTGAGTCCCTGTGGACCCCAACGTCCAGCAGGGATGATCATGTAGGGTAGGGGGCTAGGGGAACTACATTTTGGTTTGCAGGGAGACCACCAGCGAGGGGAGCATGGTTCAAGTTCAATGAGTACCCAGCAGATACAATAACAAGACTGGAATCTTAAGTAAAATAGAAATAGGCAAGGGAGTAAAATAAGTAATTTAAACCTAGGTCATCGCCTGTTATAGTGCCACAGTACTTATTATTCATTAATCCCAGCTGGTGAAACACGTCACCTGTGATGCCAGGAGAAGGCACACATCGTCTCTGTTGGCTGGAAACCTTGTGGCCTATGTCCAAAACCGTTCCTTTTGTATTATTATTCTAATATAAAGTGAAAATAGACATTAATTTTGATGTTGATTTAGTTTAGTAATCTCCCTAACATTTTCTAGTTTTGTTGACAAAATTGTCAATAGTCTAACTCTATTACAAGTCAGCTATACCTCAAATGGAACAACCGTCTTTTCTTGGGAGATGTAACACACTGCATGTATTTAAACCACCACACGATGGCGCTGTAGACAGACCACCTGTTACACTCCACACTGTGCAGATCAAGTCCCGCGAGACTTTTGGACGGGAGTTGAGTTGATGCATGATATCCAAGATGGCGGAATAAACAAACCTATAGACCGATTCACAGAGGGGTGCCCTGGGCGCGGCCATTACTGAGGTGTAATCCATGGAGCAGGTGCTCCGTAGGCCAGGTGTAGCTAATCAGTGCTGCTGCACTCAATGGTACACCTCAGTAATGGCCGCACCCAGGAAACCCTCTGTGAATCGGTCTATAAGCCTGATACAGACAGCCACAGACACACACATCATTGTGTTTATTAATATAAGTGTTTATAACCAACCAAAGGGTTTAACAATGCACGTGCGTGCGTTCGTGCGTGTGCACACAGCTGTGATGATCAACAGTGGTCCAGTGGATGATACAGGCCCAATAACAAATTGCCTCCCTCAAGCCCTGAGCCCTGGACCCTCATTGACTTTAATGACGTCAGCTGTAAGTGCTTGAGGGTGAGAGGCTGCAAGGGCTCCAAATTGTTGTGAAAGAAATGGGACAGCACTTTGAAGATGAGTCCGCCATGACACTTTCCATCACTTTATAAAAACTGTCCTTATTCACAGCCAGTACCTACCTACATGCTTGACCTATTTACACATGTCTATCATGTCTATTTTCAGACCAACAACGTGGCAGCCGTTTCGGCACAACTCGGACTCAACATCCACAAAGGCAAGACCAAGGTCCTCAAAATCAACACAGCTAACACCAACACAATAAAACTGGACGGCGAGGCATTGGATGAAGTTGAAGCCTTCACTTACCTAGGCAGTGTGATCGACACGCAGGGGGGCACAGATGCTGACGTTAGAGCCAGAATCGGTAAAGCCCGTGGATCTTTCATCCTATTATGGAACATCTGGAGTTCCAAAGAACTGACTTCCAACACCAAAGTTAGGTTCTTCAACTCCAACATCAAAGCGGTCCTCCTATACGGAGCAGAAACATGGAGAACTACAGCTGCCACCATCAAGAAGGTGCAGGTCTTCATCAACAGCTGCCTGCGGAGGATCCTCCACATCCGATGGCCAGACACCATCAGTAACGACGAACTCTGGCAGAGAACCAACCAGCTTCCGGCGGAAAAATAAATGAGGAAACGCAGATGGCGATGGATAGGCCACACCCTACGAAAGCCTGCGACCACCATCATAAGACAAGCCCTAACATGGAACCCACAGGGCAAGCGGAAAAGGGGTCGCCCTAGAAACACCTGGCGCAGAGACCTGGAAGCAGACATCAAGACCATGAAGACGACCTGGAACCAGCTGGAGAGAACAGCTCAAGACAGAGATGCTTGGAGATCGCTTGTTGACGGCCTATGCCCCTGTGCTTTAGACCCGCTGTTGACCTGCCTGTCTAGCATCAAATGTTGGATGAGTGAGAACTTTCTCAAGCTAAATGAGGATAAGACAGAAGTTCTCATAATCGGTTCTAGTGAGCAGAAAGAATCAATAATAAGCAGACTGGGCAACCTAACTGTAGAAACTAACAGTACAGTAAAGAACCTGGGGGTTATTTATTATTGATTCTGAATTGAACTTTAATTCACACATTAATCATGTCACCAAGATTGCCTTTTTTCACCTTAGAAATATTGCACGAATCAGAGCCTATTTGTCCTTGGACGATGCAAAAACGCTAATCCACGCCTTTGTTTTTTCTCGGCTTGATTACTGCAATGCACTTTTTTCAGGACTGCCTAAGAAAACAACTGACAGATTACAACTTGTCCAAAATGCAGCAGCCAGAGTTTTAACTAGAACTAAGATGAGAGAACATATTACTCCAGTTTTGGCATCACTGCACTGGCTTCCGGTTGTTTTTAGGATTGATTTTAAAATTATTTTACTTGTCTATAAAGCTCTCAATGGTCTCGCACCTTCCTACCTACTTGACTGCCTGCCTAAATATGTCCCAAACCGCCCCCCTAAGGTCTTCCACCGCCGGCCTGCTCGCTTTGCCCAAAAAAATGGCAACTAAAAAATACAGGGAAGCAGCTTTTTGCTTCTACGGGCCGTCGGCATGGAACAAGCTCCCACTGTACCTTCGTCAGGCAGCCTCTGTAGACATTTTTAAAGCTCAGCTCAAGACCCACTTCTACAACATTGCCTTTAATTGATCTTGTATTTTTTATTTTTCATGTCCTCACTGTACTGCATTACTGCTTGTTTTTTAATGTCGTTGCCTTGCTTTTCTTTTATTCTCCATTGTTCTGTAAAGCACTTTGAGCTGCATTTCATGTCATGAAAGGTGCTATACAAATAAAGTTTTATTATTATTATTATTATTATTAGAATGGGCAGAAGGCGTAAGTAAGTAAGTAATCATGTCTATTTTAGTATTTAAGCTGATCGTTTTATTATTAGTTTAATAAATACACTTTCCTGTGTGATATGAGTTGTAATATTCATATATAATAATATGCATTATACATTTCATTTCCATATTCTTTTACTTTGCTCATTAGTCATTTCTCATCATGTTTCCCTTATTATTGTTATTAAATATATAGCCTATATCCTTCCATTCCGTCTGCTTTTGAGAACAGTGAGAAAGCACTATTGTGTTTGTTGACACTCTAATCGCGATACATAACTAATTTGCATAGCTAAATGATTGACGTCCGGAGGATCCCCCTCATTCCACTGGTAACGCTATGAACTGTGGGTAATTTCTTTGCCAAAGTCAGCATCGACGCTGACTTTGGCAAAGGGCACATAAAGGGGCGGGGCTGAGCCCTCACTGACTTACCGATTTCAAATGGGACATCCCTCAAGCCCTCGCAGACTTCACATGAACGCGCAGCTAAGTCAGTGAGGGCTCATTGAGTCAGCAAGGGAGTGGATTGGGCCATAGTATGCCGTACGGTATGGGCTATAGCCCATGTTCAAAAATGATGAAAAACGAGGATAATCTTTTTTTTCAAAATTTCAAAAAACGATGGGCTATAACCCATTTATTTTTTATTTTTTTCAAATCCTCAAAAATGATGAAAAATGGCGTGCTATAGTATGCCGTACGGTATGGGATATAGCCCATGTTCAAAAATGATGAAAAACGAGGTTAAACTTTTTTTTCAAAATTTCAAAAAACGATGGGCTATAACCCATGTTTTGTTTTTTTTCATTTTTTTCAAAACCTCAAAAATGATGAAAAACTGCGTGCTATAGTATGCCGTACGGTGCCCATGGTCAAAAATGATGAAAAACGAGGATAAAAAAATATTCAAAAATTCAAAAAACGATGGGCTATAACCCATGTTTTTGGTTTTTTTTCATTTTTTTTCAAATCCTCAAAAATTATGAAAAACGGCGTGCTATAGTATGCCGTACGGTATGGGCTATAGCCCATGTTCAAAAATGATGAAAAACGAGGTTAAACTTTTTTTTCTAAATTAAAAAAAACGATGGGCTATGGGGGGGGTGTTCGCCCGGGCAGGGGTCCCGATGCGTTGCGTCGGGGCCGCTTCTTGGGGTGGTGGCCCTGCCGCCTGGAGGGGTGGCGGTTGGCGCCTTTGAGTGGAGCATGCATGGGTCTGCTCTTGCTGTAATGATTTGGTGCCTATGATAACTGTTGTCTGCCTTTTTAATATATGTATTAATGTACTGTATGGATGTATTCCCTGATTGGGAGTCTATGAAAATTCGAAAGTCACTTGTTTTTTTTCCATTTTTTTCAAATCCTCAAAAATGATGAAAAACGGCGTGCTACAGTATGCCGTACGATATGGGCTATTAGACGAGCGTCTAAAAATGGGATAAAAAACGTCTAAAAATAGACGTCTAAAACACGTCTAAAAATAGACGTTTTTTAGACGTCTATTTTTAGACGTTTTTTATACAATTTTTAGACACACGTCTAATAGCCGGCTATTGCTCAGTGGGATGGTCAAAAATGATGAAAAACGAGGATAAAAAAGAATATTCAAAAATTCAAAAAACGCTATAACCCATGTTTTTTTTTGTTTTTTTTTTCAAAACCTCAAAAATGATGAAAAACGGCGTGCTATAGTATGCCGTACGGTATGGGCTATAGCCCATGGTAAAAAATGATGAAAGACGAGGATAAAAAAAAAATTAAAAAATTAAAAAAACGATGCGCAATGGGGGGGGGGGTCGCCCGGGCAGGGGTCCCGATGCGTTGCGTCGGGCCGCTTCTTGGGGCGGTGGCCCTGCCTCGTGGTTGGCGCCTTTGAGTGGAGCATGCATGGGTCTGCTCTTGCTGTAATGATTTGGTGCCTATGATAACTGTTGTCTGCCTTTTTAATATAATTATGTATTAATGTACTGTATGGATGTATTCCCTGATTGGGAGTCTATGAAAATTCGAAAGTCTCTTGTCATTATAGTTCATTGTCCTTGTCATGTCTTTGTATATTCAATCTTTTTATTTATAATAGTGCCAGTGTGGCTCAAAAGATAAATCTGAGGTTTGTAATCCAAAGGTTACTGGTTCAAAACTCCATCAAAACTAATACTCAACCAATGCTGCAGTAATTTGAAATTTTCAAGGCTAGAATAAAAAAGAAAAACTCAAAAGCACCAGGAGACTTGAAATTTTCAAGGCTAGAATAAAAAAGAAAAACTCAAAAGCACCAGGAGACATGTGCTGAATGCGCAAAGGTGCCTTGGCGTAATGGTGTGGAGTGCTTGACCCGTTGCCTCTGCTACAGGCAGTTGGCAGGTTCAAGTCCCATGTCATGACATCAAGGTGCTGGAGGACCATCGGGAGACGGTGCTCTCTCCCCCTGTTTCCTGAAAAGTAACAGTAGGGTGTTATGTTTGAAAGAACCCTGTCCACCTAAGATTTTACAGATAAGAATTAGGTCAAACGTTTACAAATAAAATTGCAATGCATTATGGCCCATCTGACAGAATTGTCTGTGTATTCGTTTTTCATCATTTTTGACCATGAGCTATAGCCCATACCGTACGGCATACTATAGCACGCCGTTTTTCATCATTTTTGAGGATTTGAAAAAAATGAAAAAAAAAAAACATGGGTTATAGCCCATCGTTTTTTTAAAATTTGAAAAAGAAATTAACCTCGTTTTTCATCATTTTTGAACATGGGTTATAGCCCATACCGTACGGCATACTATAGCACGCAGTTTTTCATCACTTTTGAGGATTTGGAAAAAAATTAAAAAAAATAAAACATGGGTTATAGCCCATCGTTTTTTGAATTTTTGAAAAAAAAATTAACCTCGTTTTTCATCATTATTGACCATGGGCTATGGCCCATACCGTATGGCATACTATAGCACACAGTTTATCATCATTTTAGAGGATTTGAAAAAAAACAAAACAAAAAAAAACATGGGTTATAGCCCATCGTTTTTTGAAAATTTGAAAAAAAAATGAACCTCTTTTTTCATCATTTTTGAACATGGGTTATAGCCCATACCGTACGGCATACTATAGCACGCAGTTTTTCATCACTTTTGAGGATTTGGAAAAAATGAAAAAAAAAAAAAAACATGGGTTATAGCCCATCGTTTTTTGAATTTTTGGAAAAAATAATTAACCTTGTTTTTCATCATTATCGACCATGGGCTATGGCCCATACCGTATGGCATACTATAGCACACAGTTTATCATCATTTTTGAGGATTTGAAAAACAAAATACAAAAACAAAACATGGGTTATAGCCCATCGTTTTTTGAAAATTTGAAAAAAAAGTTAACCTCTTTTTTCATCATTTTTGAACATGGGCTATAGCCCATACCGTACGGCATACTATAGCACGCCGTTTTTCATCATTTTTGAGGATTTGAAAAAAATGGAAAAAAAAACAACACATGGGTTATAGCCCACGTTTTTTTTTTGTTTTTTTTTCAAATCCTCAAAAATGATGAAAAACGGCGTGCTACAGTATGCCGTACGATATGGGCTATTAGACGAGCTTCTAATAGCTGGCCATCTAAATTCTAAACGGATGGTTAAATATAAGTTCCCGATTGTACCTCACATGCCAGTGTGGCACACTAGATAAACCTGGGGTTTATAAGCAGAACATTCTGGGTTCAAGTCTCCTGAAGAACATTTTCACTGGCCATCTAAATTCTAAACGGCTGGTTAAATATAAGTTCCCGATTATACCTTACATGCCAGTGTGGCTCAAAAGATAAATCTGAGGTTTGTAATCCAAAGGTTACTGGTTCAAAACTCCATCAAAACTAATACTCAACCAATGCTGCAGTAATTTGAAATTTTCAAGGCTAGAATAAAAAAGAAAAACTCAAAAGCACCAGGAGACATGTGCTGAATGCCCAAAGGTGCCTTGGCGTAATGGTGTGGAGCGCTTGACCCGTTGCCTCTGCTACAGGCAGTTGGCAGGTTCAAGTCCCATGTCATGACATCAAGGTGCTGGAGGACCATCGGGAGACGGTGCTCTCTCCCCCTGTTTCCTGAAGAGTAACAGTAGGGGGTTATGTTTGAAAGAACCCTGTCCACCTAAGATTTTACAGATAAGAATTAGGTCAAACGTTTACAAATAAAATTGCAATGCATTTTGGCCCATCTGACAGAATTGTCTGTGTATTCGTTTTTCATCATTTTTGACCATGGGCTATAGCCCATACCATACGGCATACTATAGCACGCAGTTTTTCATCATTTTTGAGGATTTGAAAAAAATGGAAAAAAAAAAAAACATGGGTTATAGCCCATCGTTTTTTGAATATTTGAATATTTTTTTATCCTCGTTTTTCATCATTTTTGACCATGGGCTATAGCCCATACCATACGGCATACTATAGCACGCAGTTTTTCATCATTTTTGGGGATTAAAAAAAAAAAAAAAAAAAAAAAAAACATGGGTTATAGCCCATCGTTTTTTGAAAATTTGAAAAAAAAATTAACCTCGTTTTTCATCATTTTTGAACATGGGTTATAGCCCATACCGTACGGCATACTATAGCACGCAGTTTTTCATCACTTTTGAGGATTTGGAAAAAATGAAAAAAAAAAAAAAACATGGGTTATAGCCCATCGTTTTTTGAATTTTTGAAAAAAAAGATTTACCTCGTTTTTCATCATTATTGACCATGGGCTATGGCCCATACCGTCTGGCATACTATAGCACACAGTTTATCATCATTTTTGAGGATTTGAAAAAAATGGGAAAGAAAAAAGAACATGGGTTATAGCCCATCGTTTTTTGAATATTTGAATATTTTTTTATCCTCGTTTTTCATCATTTTTGACCATGGGCTATAGCCCATACCATACGGCATACTATAGCACGCAGTTTTTCATCATTTTTGGGGATTAAAAAAAAAAAAAAAAAAAAAAAAAAAACATGGGTTATAGCCCATCGTTTTTTGAAAATTTGAAAAAAAAATTAACCTCGTTTTTCATCATTTTTGAACATGGGTTATAGCCCATACCGTACGGCATACTATAGCACGCAGTTTATCATCATTTTAGAGGATTTGAAAAAAACAAAAAAAACATGGGTTATAGCCCATCGTTTTTTGAAAATTTGAAAAAAAAGTTAACCTCTTTTTTCATCATTTTTGAACATGGGCTATAGCCCATACCGTACGGCATACTATAGCACGCCGTTTTTCATCATTTTTGAGGATTTGAAAAAAATGAAAAAACAAACAAACACATGGGTTATAGCCCATGTTTTTTTTTTTTTTTTTTTCAAATCCTCAAAAATGATGAAAAACGGCGTGCTACAGTATGCCGTACGATATGGGCTATTAGACGAGCTTCTAATAGCTGGCCATCTAAATTCTAAACGGATGGTTAAATATAAGTTCCCGATTGTACCTCACATGCCAGTGTGGCACACTAGATAAACCTGGGATTTATAAGCAGAACATTCTGGGTTCAAGTCTCCTGAAGAACATTTTCACTGGCCATCTAAATTCTAAACGGCTGGTTAAATATAAGTTCCCGATTATACCTTACATGCCAGTGTGGCTCAAAAGATAAATCTGAGGTTTGTAATCCAAAGGTTACTGGTTCAAAACTCCATCAAAACTAATACTCAACCAATGCTGCAGTAATTTGAAATTTTCAAGGCTAGAATAAAAAAGAAAAACTCAAAAGCACCAGGAGACATGTGCTGAATGCCCAAAGGTGCCTTGGCGTAATGGTGTGGAGCGCTTGACCCGTTGCCTCTGCTACAGGCAGTTGGCAGGTTCAAGTCCCATGTCATGACATCAAGGTGCTGGAGGACCATCGGGAGACGGTGCTCTCTCCCCCTGTTTCCTGAAAAGTAACAGTAGGGGGTTATGTTTGAAAGAACCCTGTCCACCTAAGATTTTACAGATAAGAATTACGTCAAACGTTTACAAATAAAATTGCAATGCATTTTGGCCCATCTGACAGAATTGTCTGTGTATTCGTTTTTCATCATTTTTGACCATGGGCTATAGCCCATACCATACGGCATACTATAGCACGCAGTTTTTCATCATTTTTGAGGATTTGAAAAAAATGAAAAAAAAAAAAAACATGGGTTATAGCCCATCGTTTTTTGAATATTTGAATATTTTTTTATCCTCGTTTTTCATCATTTTTGACCATGGGCTATAGCCCATACCATACGGCATACTATAGCACGCAGTTTTTCATCATTTTGGGGGATTTAAAAAAAAAAAAAAAAAAAAAAAAAAACATGGGTTATAGCCCATCGTTTTTTGAAAATGTGAAAAAAAAATTAACCTTGTTTTTCATCATTTTTGAACATGGGTTATAGCCCATACCGTACGGCATACTATAGCACGCAGTTTTTCATCACTTTTGAGGATTTGGAAAAAATGAAAAAAAAAAAAAACATGGGTTATAGCCCATCGTTTTTTAAAAATTTGAAAAAAAAATTAACCTTGTTTTTCATCATTTTTGAACATGGGTTATAGCCCATACCGTACGGCATACTATAGCACGCAGTTTTTCATCACTTTTGAGGATTTGGAAAAAATGAAAAAAAAAAAAAACATGGGTTATAGCCCATCGTTTTTTGAATTTTTGAAAAAAAAATTAACCTCGTTTTTCATCATTATTGACCATGGGCTATGGCCCATACCGTATGGCATACTATAGCACACAGTTTATCATCATTTTTGAGGATTTGAAAAAAATGAAAAAAAAAAAAAACATGGGTTATAGCCCATCGTTTTTTGAATTTTTGAAAAAAAAAAATTAACCTCGTTTTTCATCATTTTTGAACATGGGTTATAGCCCATACCGTATGGCATACTATAGCACACAGTTTATCATCACTTTTGAGGATTTGGAAAAAATGGGAAAAAAAAAAACATGGGTTATAGCCCATCGTTTTTTGAATATTTGAATATTTTTTTATCCTCGTTTTTCATCATTTTTGAACATGGGTTATAGCCCATACCGTACGGCATACTATAGCACGCAGTTTTTCATCACTTTTGAGGATTTGGAAAAACTGAAAAAAAAAAAAAACATGGGTTATAGCCCATCGTTTTTTGAATTTTTGAAAAAAAAATTAACCTCGTTTTTCATCATTATTGACCATGGGCTATGGCCCATACCGTATGGCATACTATAGCACACAGTTTATCATCATTTTAGAGGATTTGAAAAAAACAAAAAACAAAAAAAACATGGGTTATAGCCCATCGTTTTTTGAAAATTTGAAAAAAAAGTTAACCTCTTTTTTCATCATTTTTGAACATGGGCTATAGCCCATACCGTACGGCATACTATAGCACGCCGTTTTTCATCATTTTTGAGGATTTGAAAAAAAAGAAAAAAAAACAACACATGGGTTATAGCCCACGTTTTTTTTTTGTTTTTTTTTCAAATCCTCAAAAATGATGAAAAACGGCGTGCTACAGTATGCCGTACGATATGGGCTATTAGACGAGCTTCTAATAGCTGGCCATCTAAATTCTAAACGGATGGTTAAATATAAGTTCCCGATTGTACCTCACATGCCAGTGTGGCACACTAGATAAACCTGGGGTTTATAAGCAGAACATTCTGGGTTCAAGTCTCCTGAAGAACATTTTCACTGGCCATCTAAATTCTAAACGGCTGGTTAAATATAAGTTCCCGATTATACCTTACATGCCAGTGTGGCTCAAAAGATAAATCTGAGGTTTGTAATCCAAAGGTTACTGGTTCAAAACTCCATCAAAACTAATACTCAACCAATGCTGCAGTAATTTGAAATTTTCAAGGCTAGAATAAAAAAGAAAAACTCAAAAGCACCAGGAGACATGTGCTGAATGCCCAAAGGTGCCTTGGCGTAATGGTGTGGAGCGCTTGACCCGTTGCCTCTGCTACAGGCAGTTGGCAGGTTCAAGTCCCATGTCATGACATCAAGGTGCTGGAGGACCATCGGGAGACGGTGCTCTCTCCCCCTGTTTCCTGAAGAGTAACAGTAGGGGGTTATGTTTGAAAGAACCCTGTCCACCTAAGATTTTACAGATAAGAATTAGGTCAAACGTTTACAAATAAAATTGCAATGCATTTTGGCCCATCTGACAGAATTGTCTGTGTATTCGTTTTTCATCATTTTTGACCATGGGCTATAGCCCATACCATACGGCATACTATAGCACGCAGTTTTTCATCATTTTTGAGGATTTGAAAAAAATGGAAAAAAAAAAAAACATGGGTTATAGCCCATCGTTTTTTGAATATTTGAATATTTTTTTATCCTCGTTTTTCATCATTTTTGACCATGGGCTATAGCCCATACCATACGGCATACTATAGCACGCAGTTTTTCATCATTTTTGGGGATAAAAAAAAAAAAAAAAAAACATGGGTTATAGCCCATCGTTTTTTGAAAATTTGAAAAAAAAATTAACCTCGTTTTTCATCATTTTTGAACATGGGTTATAGCCCATACCGTACGGCATACTATAGCACGCAGTTTTTCATCACTTTTGAGGATTTGGAAAAAATGAAAAAAAAAAAAAAACATGGGTTATAGCCCATCGTTTTTTGAATTTTTGAAAAAAAAGATTTACCTCGTTTTTCATCATTATTGACCATGGGCTATGGCCCATACCGTATGGCATACTATAGCACACAGTTTATCATCATTTTTGAGGATTTGAAAAAAATGGGAAAGAAAAAAGAACATGGGTTATAGCCCATCGTTTTTTGAATATTTGAATATTTTTTTATCCTCGTTTTTCATCATTTTTGACCATGGGCTATAGCCCATACCATACGGCATACTATAGCACGCAGTTTTTCATCATTTTTGGGGATTAAAAAAAAAAAAACAAAACAAAAAAAACATGGGTTATAGCCCATCGTTTTTTGAAAATTTGAAAAAAAAATTAACCTCGTTTTTCATCATTTTTGAACATGGGTTATAGCCCATACCGTACGGCATACTATAGCACGCAGTTTATCATCATTTTAGAGGATTTGAAAAAAACAAAAAAAACATGGGTTATAGCCCATCGTTTTTTGAAAATTTGAAAAAAAAGTTAACCTCTTTTTTCATCATTTTTGAACATGGGCTATAGCCCATACCGTACGGCATACTATAGCACGCCGTTTTTCATCATTTTTGAGGATTTGAAAAAAATGAAAAAACAAACAAACACATGGGTTATAGCCCATGTTTTTTTTTTGTTTTTTTTCAAATCCTCAAAAATGATGAAAAACGGCGTGCTACAGTATGCCGTACGATATGGGCTATTAGACGAGCTTCTAATAGCTGGCCATCTAAATTCTAAACGGATGGTTAAATATAAGTTCCCGATTGTACCTCACATGCCAGTGTGGCACACTAGATAAACCTGGGGTTTATAAGCAGAACATTCTGGGTTCAAGTCTCCTGAAGAACATTTTCACTGGCCATCTAAATTCTAAACGGCTGGTTAAATATAAGTTCCCGATTATACCTTACATGCCAGTGTGGCTCAAAAGATAAATCTGAGGTTTGTAATCCAAAGGTTACTGGTTCAAAACTCCATCAAAACTAATACTCAACCAATGCTGCAGTAATTTGAAATTTTCAAGGCTAGAATAAAAAAGAAAAACTCAAAAGCACCAGGAGACATGTGCTGAATGCCCAAAGGTGCCTTGGCGTAATGGTGTGGAGCGCTTGACCCGTTGCCTCTGCTACAGGCAGTTGGCAGGTTCAAGTCCCATGTCATGACATCAAGGTGCTGGAGGACCATCGGGAGACGGTGCTCTCTCCCCCTGTTTCCTGAAGAGTAACAGTAGGGGGTTATGTTTGAAAGAACCCTGTCCACCTAAGATTTTACAGATAAGAATTAGGTCAAACGTTTACAAATAAAATTGCAATGCATTTTGGCCCATCTGACAGAATTGTCTGTGTATTCGTTTTTCATCATTTTTGACCATGGGCTATAGCCCATACCATACGGCATACTATAGCACGCAGTTTTTCATCATTTTTGAGGATTTGAAAAAAATGGAAAAAAAAAAAAACATGGGTTATAGCCCATCGTTTTTTGAATATTTGAATATTTTTTTATCCTCGTTTTTCATCATTTTTGACCATGGGCTATAGCCCATACCATACGGCATACTATAGCACGCAGTTTTTCATCATTTTTGGGGATAAAAAAAAAAAAAAAAAAAAAAAAAAACATGGGTTATAGCCCATCGTTTTTTGAAAATTTGAAAAAAAAATTAACCTCGTTTTTCATCATTTTTGAACATGGGTTATAGCCCATACCGTACGGCATACTATAGCACGCAGTTTTTCATCACTTTTGAGGATTTGGAAAAAATGAAAAAAAAAAAAAAACATGGGTTATAGCCCATCGTTTTTTGAATTTTTGAAAAAAAAGATTTACCTCGTTTTTCATCATTATTGACCATGGGCTATGGCCCATACCGTATGGCATACTATAGCACACAGTTTATCATCATTTTTGAGGATTTGAAAAAAATGGGAAAGAAAAAAGAACATGGGTTATAGCCCATCGTTTTTTGAATATTTGAATATTTTTTTATCCTCGTTTTTCATCATTTTTGACCATGGGCTATAGCCCATACCATACGGCATACTATAGCACGCAGTTTTTCATCATTTTTGGGGATTAAAAAAAAAAAAAAAAAAAAAAAAAAACATGGGTTATAGCCCATCGTTTTTTGAAAATTTGAAAAAAAAATTAACCTCGTTTTTCATCATTTTTGAACATGGGTTATAGCCCATACCGTACGGCATACTATAGCACGCAGTTTATCATCATTTTAGAGGATTTGAAAAAAACAAAAAAACATGGGTTATAGCCCATCGTTTTTTGAAAATTTGAAAAAAAAGTTAACCTCTTTTTTCATCATTTTTGAACATGGGCTATAGCCCATACCGTACGGCATACTATAGCACGCCGTTTTTCATCATTTTTGAGGATTTGAAAAAAATGAAAAAACAAACAAACACATGGGTTATAGCCCATGTTTTTTTTTTGTTTTTTTTCAAATCCTCAAAAATGATGAAAAACGGCGTGCTACAGTATGCCGTACGATATGGGCTATTAGACGAGCTTCTAATAGCTGGCCATCTAAATTCTAAACGGATGGTTAAATATAAGTTCCCGATTGTACCTCACATGCCAGTGTGGCACACTAGATAAACCTGGGGTTTATAAGCAGAACATTCTGGGTTCAAGTCTCCTGAAGAACATTTTCACTGGCCATCTAAATTCTAAACGGCTGGTTAAATATAAGTTCCCGATTATACCTTACATGCCAGTGTGGCTCAAAAGATAAATCTGAGGTTTGTAATCCAAAGGTTACTGGTTCAAAACTCCATCAAAACTAATACTCAACCAATGCTGCAGTAATTTGAAATTTTCAAGGCTAGAATAAAAAAGAAAAACTCAAAAGCACCAGGAGACATGTGCTGAATGCCCAAAGGTGCCTTGGCGTAATGGTGTGGAGCGCTTGACCCGTTGCCTCTGCTACAGGCAGTTGGCAGGTTCAAGTCCCATGTCATGACATCAAGGTGCTGGAGGACCATCGGGAGACGGTGCTCTCTCCCCCTGTTTCCTGAAGAGTAACAGTAGGGGGTTATGTTTGAAAGAACCCTGTCCACCTAAGATTTTACAGATAAGAATTAGGTCAAACGTTTACAAATAAAATTGCAATGCATTTTGGCCCATCTGACAGAATTGTCTGTGTATTCGTTTTTCATCATTTTTGACCATGGGCTATAGCCCATACCATACGGCATACTATAGCACGCAGTTTTTCATCATTTTTGAGGATTTGAAAAAAATGGAAAAAAAAAAAAACATGGGTTATAGCCCATCGTTTTTTGAATATTTGAATATTTTTTTATCCTCGTTTTTCATCATTTTTGACCATGGGCTATAGCCCATACCATACGGCATACTATAGCACGCAGTTTTTCATCATTTTTGGGGATTTAAAAAAAAAAAAAAAAAAAAAAAAAAACATGGGTTATAGCCCATCGTTTTTTGAAAATTTGAAAAAAAAATTAACCTTGTTTTTCATCATTTTTGAACATGGGTTATAGCCCATACCGTACGGCATACTATAGCACGCAGTTTTTCATCACTTTTGAGGATTTGGAAAAAATGAAAAAAAAACAAAACATGGGTTATAGCCCATCGTTTTTTAAAAATTTGAAAAAAAAATTAACCTTGTTTTTCATCATTTTTGAACATGGGTTATAGCCCATACCGTACGGCATACTATAGCACGCAGTTTTTCATCACTTTTGAGGATTTGGAAAAAATGAAAAAAAAAAAAAACATGGGTTATAGCCCATCGTTTTTTGAATTTTTGAAAAAAAAATTAACCTCGTTTTTCATCATTATTGACCATGGGCTATGGCCCATACCGTATGGCATACTATAGCACACAGTTTATCATCATTTTTGAGGATTTGAAAAAAATGAAAAAAAAAAAAAACATGGGTTATAGCCCATCGTTTTTTGAATTTTTGAAAAAAAAAATTTAACCTCGTTTTTCATCATTTTTGAACATGGGTTATAGCCCATACCGTATGGCATACTATAGCACACAGTTTATCATCACTTTTGAGGATTTGGAAAAAATGGGAAAAAAAAAACATGGGTTATAGCCCATCGTTTTTTGAATATTTGAATATTTTTTTATCCTCGTTTTTCATCATTTTTGAACATGGGTTATAGCCCATACCGTACGGCATACTATAGCACGCAGTTTTTCATCACTTTTGAGGATTTGGAAAAAAAAAAAAAAAAAAAAAACATGGGTTATAGCCCATCGTTTTTTGAATTTTTGAAAAAAAAAATTAACCTCGTTTTTCATCATTATTGACCATGGGCTATGGCCCATACCGTATGGCATACTATAGCACACAGTTTATCATCATTTTAGAGGATTTGAAAAAAACAAAAAACAAAAAAAACATGGGTTATAGCCCATCGTTTTTTGAAAATTTGAAAAAAAAGTTAACCTCTTTTTTCATCATTTTTGAACATGGGCTATAGCCCATACCGTACGGCATACTATAGCACGCCGTTTTTCATCATTTTTGAGGATTTGAAAAAAAAGAAAAAAAACAAACACATGGGTTATAGCCCATGTTTTTTTTTTGTTTTTTTTTCATAAAAAAGAAAAACTCAAAAGCACCAGGAGACAGGTGCTGAATGCCCAAAGGTGCCTTGGCGTAATGGTGTGGAGCGCTTGACCCGTTGCCTCTGCTACAGGCAGTTGGCAGGTTCAAGTCCCATGTCATGACATCAAGGTGCTGGAGGACCATCGGGAGACGGTGCTCTCTCCCCCTGTTTCCTGAAAAGTAACAGTAGGGGGTTATGTTTGAAAGAACCCTGTCCACCTAAGATTTTACAGATAAGAATTACGTCAAACGTTTACAAATAAAATTGCAATGCATTTTGGCCCATCTGACAGAATTGTCTGTGTATTCGTTTTTCATCATTATTGACCATGGGCTATGGCCCATACCGTATGGCATACTATAGCACGCAGTTTATCATCATTTTTGAGGATTTGAAAAAAATGGAAAAAAAAAAAAACATGGGTTATAGCCCATCGTTTTTTGAATATTTGAATATTTTTTTATCCTCGTTTTTCATCATTTTTGACCATGGGCTATAGCCCATACCATACGGCATACTATAGCACGCAGTTTTTCATCATTTTTGGGGATTAAAAAAAAAAAAAAAAAAAAAAAAAACATGGGTTATAGCCCATCGTTTTTTGAAAATTTGAAAAAAAAATTAACCTCGTTTTTCATCATTTTTGAACATGGGTTATAGCCCATACCGTACGGCATACTATAGCACGCAGTTTTTCATCACTTTTGAGGATTTGGAAAAAATGAAAAAAAAAAAAAACATGGGTTATAGCCCATCGTTTTTTGAATTTTTGAAAAAGAAATTAACCTCGTTTTTCATCATTATTGACCATGGGCTATGGCCCATACCGTATGGCATACTATAGCACACAGTTTATCATCATTTTAGAGGATTTGAAAAAAATGGGAAAAAAAAAACATGGGTTATAGCCCATCGTTTTTTGAATTAAAAAAAAAAAAGATTTACCTCGTTTTTCATCATTATTGACCATGGGCTATGGCCCATACCGTATGGCATACTATAGCACACAGTTTATCATCATTTTTGAGGATTTGAAAAAAATGGAAAAAAAAAAAAACATGGGTTATAGCCCATCGTTTTTTGAATATTTGAATATTTTTTTATCCTCGTTTTTCATCATTTTTGACCATGGGCTATAGCCCATACCATACGGCATACTATAGCACGCAGTTTTTCATCATTTTTGGGGATTAAAAAAAAAAAAAAAAAAAAAAAAAACATGGGTTATAGCCCATCGTTTTTTGAAAATTTGAAAAAAAAAATTAACCTCGTTTTTCATCATTTTTGAACATGGGTTATAGCCCATACCGTACGGCATACTATAGCACGCAGTTTTTCATCACTTTTGAGGATTTGGAAAAAATGAAAAAAAAAAAAAACATGGGTTATAGCCCATCGTTTTTTGAATTTTTGAAAAGAAAATTAACCTCGTTTTTCATCATTATTGACCATGGGCTATGGCCCATACCGTATGGCATACTATAGCACACAGTTTATCATCATTTTAGAGGATTTGAAAAAAACAAAAAACAAAAAAAACATGGGTTATAGCCCATCGTTTTTTGAAAAATTGAAAAAAAAGTTAACCTCTTTTTTCATAATTTTTGAACATGGGCTATAGCCCATACCGTACGGCATACTATAGCACGCCGTTTTTCATCATTTTTGAGGATTTGAAAAAAATGAAAAAAAAAACAAACACATGGGTTATAGCCCATGTTTTTTTTTTGTTTTTTTTCAAATCCTCAAAAATGATGAAAAACGGCGTGCTACAGTATGCCGTACGATATGGGCTATTAGACGAGCTTCTAATAGCTGGCCATCTAAATTCTAAACGGATGGTTAAATATAAGTTCCCGATTGTACCTCACATGCCAGTGTGGCACACTAATAAACCTGGGGTTTATAAGCAGAACATTCTGGGTTCAAGTCTCCTGAAGAACATTTTCACTGGCCATCTAAATTCTAAACGGCTGGTTAAATATAAGTTCCCGATTATACCTTACATGCCAGTGTGGCTCAAAAGATAAATCTGAGGTTTGTAATCCAAAGGTTACTGGTTCAAAACTCCATCAAAACTAATACTCAACCAATGCTGCAGTAATTTGAAATTTTCAAGGCTAGAATAAAAAAGAAAAACTCAAAAGCACCAGGAGACATGTGCTGAATGCCCAAAGGTGCCTTGGCGTAATGGTGTGGAGCGCTTGACCCGTTGCCTCTGCTACAGGCAGTTGGCAGGTTCAAGTCCCATGTCATGACATCAAGGTGCTGGAGGACCATCGGGAGACGGTGCTCTCTCCCCCTGTTTCCTGAAAAGTAACAGTAGGGGGTTATGTTTGAAAGAACCCTGTCCACCTAAGATTTTACAGATAAGAATTACGTCAAACGTTTACAAATAAAATTGCAATGCATTTTGGCCCATCTGACAGAATTGTCTGTGTATTCGTTTTTCATCATTTTTGACCATGGGCTATAGCCCATACCATACGGCATACTATAGCACGCAGTTTTTCATCATTTTTGAGGATTTGAAAAAAATGAAAAAAAAAAAAAACATGGGTTATAGCCCATCGTTTTTTGAATATTTGAATATTTTTTTATCCTCGTTTTTCATCATTTTTGACCATGGGCTATAGCCCATACCATACGGCATACTATAGCACGCAGTTTTTCATCATTTTTGGGTATTAAAAAAAAAAAAAAAAAAAAAACATGGGTTATAGCCCATCGTTTTTTGAATTTTTGAAAAAAAAATTAACCTCGTTTTTCATCATTATTGACCATGGGCTATGGCCCATACCGTATGGCATACTATAGCACACAGTTTATCATCATTTTTGAGGATTTGAAAAAAATGGGAAAAAAAAAAAACATGGGTTATAGCCCATCGTTTTTTGAATTTTTGAAAAAAAAGATTTACCTCGTTTTTCATCATTATTGACCATGGGCTATGGCCCATACCGTATGGCATACTATAGCACACAGTTTATCATCATTTTTGAGGATTTGAAAAAAATGGGAAAAAAAAAACATGGGTTATAGCCCATCGTTTTTTGAATATTTGAATATTTTTTTATCCTCGTTTTTCATCATTTTTGACCATGGGCTATAGCCCATACCATACGGCATACTATAGCACGCAGTTTTTCATCATTTTGGGGGATTAAAAAAAAAAAAAAAAAAAAAAAACATGGGTTATAGCCCATCGTTTTTTGAAAATTTGAAAAAAAAATTAACCTCGTTTTTCATCATTTTTGAACATGGGTTATAGCCCATACCGTACGGCATACTATAGCACGCAGTTTTTCATCACTTTTGAGGATTTGGAAAAAATGAATAAAAAAAAAAAACATGGGTTATTATAGCCCATCGTTTTTTGAATTTTTGAAAAAAAAATTAACCTCGTTTTTCATCATTATTGACCATGGGCTATGGCCCATACCGTATGGCATACTATAGCACACAGTTTATCATCATTTTTGAGGATTTGAAAAAAATGGAAAAAAAAAAAACATGGGTTATAGCCCATCGTTTTTTGAATTAAAAAAAAAAAAGATTTACCTCGTTTTTCATCATTATTGACCATGGGCTATGGCCCATACCGTATGGCATACTATAGCACACAGTTTATCATCATTTTTGAGGATTTGAAAAAAATGGAAAAAAAAAAAAACATGGGTTATAGAACTTATAGCCCATCGTTTTCTGAATATTTGAATATTTTTTTATCCTCGTTTTTCATCATTTTTGGGGATAAAAAAAAAAAAAAAAAAAAAAAAACATGGGTTATAGCCCATCGTTTTTTGAAAATTTGAAAAAAACATTAACCTCGTTTTTCATCATTTTTGAACATGGGTTATAGCCCATACCGTACGGCATACTATAGCACGCAGTTTTTCATCACTTTTGAGGATTTGGAAAAAATGAAAAAAAAAAAAAAACATGGGTTATAGCCCATCGTTTTTTGAATAAAAAAAAAAAAAATTAACCTCGTTTTTCATCATTATTGACCATGGGCTATGGCCCATACCGTATGGCATACTATAGCACACAGTTTATCATCATTTTTGAGGATTTGAAAAAAATGGGAAAAAAAAAACATGGGTTATAGCCCATCGTTTTTTGAATTTTTGAAAAAAAAGATTTACCTCGTTTTTCATCATTATTGACCATGGGCTATGGCCCATACCGTATGGCATACTATAGCACACAGTTTATCATCATTTTTGAGGATTTGAAAAAAATGGGGAAAAAAAAAACATGGGTTATAGCCCATCGTTTTTTGAATATTTGAATATTTTTTTATCCTCGTTTTTCATCATTTTTGACCATGGGCTATAGCCCATACCATACGGCATACTATAGCACGCAGTTTTTCATCATTTTTGGGGATTAAAAAAAAAAAAAAAAAAAAAAAAACATGGGTTATAGCCCATCGTTTTTTGAAAATTTGAAAAAAAAATTAACCTCGTTTTTCATCATTTTTGAACATGGGTTATAGCCCATACCGTACGGCATACTATAGCACGCAGTTTTTCATCACTTTTGAGGATTTGGAAAAAATGAAAAAAAAAAAAAAACATGGGTTATAGCCCATCGTTTTTTGAATTTTTGAAAAAAAAGATTTACCTCGTTTTTCATCATTATTGACCATGGGCTATGGCCCATACCGTATGGCATACTATAGCACACAGTTTATCATCATTTTTGAGGATTTGAAAAAAATGGAAAAAAAAAAAACATGGGTTATAGCCCATCGTTTTTTGAATTAAAAAAAAAAAAGATTTACCTCGTTTTTCATCATTATTGACCATGGGCTATGGCCCATACCGTATGGCATACTATAGCACACAGTTTATCATCATTTTTGAGGATTTGAAAAAAATGGAAAAAAAAAAAAACATGGGTTATAGAACTTATAGCCCATCGTTTTCTGAATATTTGAATATTTTTTTATCCTCGTTTTTCATCATTTTTGGGGATAAAAAAAAAAAAAAAAAAAAAAAAAAACATGGGTTATAGCCCATCGTTTTTTGAAAATTTGAAAAAAAAATTAACCTCGTTTTTCATCATTTTTGAACATGGGTTATAGCCCATACCGTACGGCATACTATAGCACGCAGTTTTTCATCACTTTTGAGGATTTGGAAAAAATGAAAAAAAAAAAAAAACATGGGTTATAGCCCATCGTTTTTTGAATAAAAAAAAAAAAAATTAACCTCGTTTTTCATCATTATTGACCATGGGCTATGGCCCATACCGTATGGCATACTATAGCACACAGTTTATCATCATTTTTGAGGATTTGAAAAAAATGGGAAAAAAAAAACATGGGTTATAGCCCATCGTTTTTTGAATTTTTGAAAAAAAAGATTTACCTCGTTTTTCATCATTATTGACCATGGGCTATGGCCCATACCGTATGGCATACTATAGCACACAGTTTATCATCATTTTTGAGGATTTGAAAAAAATGGGGAAAAAAAAAACATGGGTTATAGCCCATCGTTTTTTGAATATTTGAATATTTTTTTATCCTCGTTTTTCATCATTTTTGACCATGGGCTATAGCCCATACCATACGGCATACTATAGCACGCAGTTTTTCATCATTTTTGGGGATTAAAAAAAAACAAAAAAAACATGGGTTATAGCCCATCGTTTTTTGAAAATTTGAAAAAAAAAATTAACCTCGTTTTTCATCATTTTTGAACATGGGTTATAGCCCATACCGTACGGCATACTATAGCACGCAGTTTTTCATCACTTTTGAGGATTTGGAAAAAATGAATAAAAAAAATAAACATGGGTTATATAACCATCGTTTTTTGAATTTTTGAAAAAAAAATTAACCTCGTTTTTCATCATTATTGACCATGGGCTATGGCCCATACCGTATGGCATACTATAGCACACAGTATATCATCATTTTTGAGGATTTGAAAAAAATGGAAAAAAAAAAAAACATGGGTTATAGCCCATCATTTTTTGAATTTTTGAAAAAAAAGATTTACCTCGTTTTTCATCATTATTGACCATGGGCTATGGCCCATTCCGTATGGCATACTATAGCACACAGTTTATCATCATTTTTGAGGATTTGAAAAAAATGGGAAAAAAAAAAAACATGGGTTATAGCCCATCGTTTTTTGAATATTTGAATATTTTTTTATCCTCGTTTTTCATCATTTTTGACCATGGGCTATAGCCCATACCATACGGCATACTATAGCACGCAGTTTTTCATCATTTTTGGGGATTTAAAAAAAAAAAAACAAAAAAAAAAACATGGGTTATAGCCCATCGTTTTTTGAAAATTTGAAAAAACAATTAACCTTGTTTTTCATCATTTTTGAACATGGGTTATAGCCCATACCGTACGGCATACTATAGCACGCCGTTTTTCATCATTTTTGAGGATTTGAAAAAAATGAAAAAAAAAAAAACACATGGGTTATAGCCCATGTTTTTTTTTTGTTTTTTTTCAAATCCTCAAAAATGATGAAAAACGGCGTGCTACAGTATGCCGTACGATATGGGCTATTAGACGAGCTTCTAATAGCTGGCCATCTAAATTCTAAACGGATGGTTAAATATAAGTTCCCGATTGTACCTCACATGCCAGTGTGGCACACTAGATAAACCTGGGGTTTATAAGCAGAACATTCTGGGTTCAAGTCTCCTGAAGAACATTTTCACTGGCCATCTAAATTCTAAACGGCTGGTTAAATATAAGTTCCCGATTATACCTTACATGCCAGTGTGGCTCAAAAGATAAATCTGAGGTTTGTAATCCAAAGGTTACTGGTTCAAAACTCCATCAAAACTAATACTCAACCAATGCTGCAGTAATTTGAAATTTTCAAGGCTAGAATAAAAAAGAAAAACTCAAAAGCACCAGGAGACATGTGCTGAATGCCCAAAGGTGCCTTGGTGTAATGGTGTGGAGCGCTTGACCCGTTGCCTCTGCTACAGGCAGTTGGCAGGTTCAAGTCCCATGTCATGACATCAAGGTGCTGGAGGACCATCGGGAGACGGTGCTCTCTCCCCCTGTTTCCTGAAAAGTAACAGTAGGGGGTTATGTTTGAAAGAACCCTGTCCACCTAAGATTTTACAGATAAGAATTACGTCAAACGTTTACAAATAAAATTGCAATGCATTTTGGCCCATCTGACAGAATTGTCTGTGTATTCGTTTTTCATCATTTTTGACCATGGGCTATAGCCCATACCATACGGCATACTATAGCACGCAGTTTTTCATCATTTTTGGGGATTCAAAAAAAAAAAAAAAAAAAAAAAACATGGGTTATAGCCCATCGTTTTTTGAATTTTTGAAAAAAAAATTAACCTCGTTTTTCATCATTATTGACCATGGGCTATGGCCCATACCGTATGGCATACTATAGCACACAGTTTATCATCATTTTAGAGGATTTGAAAAAAACAAAAAACAAAAAAAACATGGGTTATAGCCCATCGTTTTTTGAAAATTTGAAAAAAAAGTTAACCTCTTTTTTCATCATTTTTGAACATGGGCTATAGCCCATACCGTACGGCATACTATAGCACGCCGTTTTTCATCATTTTTGAGGATTTGAAAAAAATGAAAAAAAAACAAACACATGGGTTATAGCCCATGTTTTTTTTTGTTTTTTTTTTCAAATCCTCAAAAATGATGAAAAACGGCGTGCTACAGTATGCCGTACGATATGGGCTATTAGACGAGCTTCTAATAGCTGGCCATCTAAATTCTAAACGGATGGTTAAATATAAGTTCCCGATTGTACCTCACATGCCAGTGTGGCACACTAGATAAACCTGGGGTTTATAAGCAGAACATTCTGGGTTCAAGTCTCCTGAAGAACATTTTCACTGGCCATCTAAATTCTAAACGGCTGGTTAAATATAAGTTCCCGATTATACCTTACATGCCAGTGTGGCTCAAAAGATAAATCTGAGGTTTGTAATCCAAAGGTTACTGGTTCAAAACTCCATCAAAACTAATACTCAACCAATGCTGCAGTAATTTGAAATTTTCAAGGCTAGAATAAAAAAGAAAAACTCAAAAGCACCAGGAGACATGTGCTGAATGCCCAAAGGTGCCTTGGTGTAATGGTGTGGAGCGCTTGACCCGTTGCCTCTGCTACAGGCAGTTGGCAGGTTCAAGTCCCATGTCATGACATCAAGGTGCTGGAGGACCATCGGGAGACGGTGCTCTCACCCCCTGTTTCCTGAAAAGTAACAGTAGGGGGTTATGTTTGAAAGAACCCTGTCCACCTAAGATTTTACAGATAAGAATTACGTCAAACGTTTACAAATAAAATTGCAATGCATTTTGGCCCATCTGACAGAATTGTCTGTGTATTCGTTTTTCATCATTTTTGACCATGGGCTATAGCCCATACCATACGGCATACTATAGCACGCAGTTTTTCATCATTTTTGGGGATTAAAAAAAAAAAAAAAAAAAAAAAACATGGGTTATAACCCATCGTTTTTTGAAAATTTGAAAAAAAAATTAACCTTGTTTTTCATCATTTTTGAACATGGGTTATAGCCCATACCGTACGGCATACTATAGCACGCAGTTTTTCATCACTTTTGAGGATTTGGAAAAAATGAATAAAAAAAAAAAACATGGGTTATAGCCCATCGTTTTTTGAATTTTTGAAAAAAAAATTAACCTAGTTTTTCATCATTATTGACCATGGGCTATGGCCCATACCGTATGGCATACTATAGCACACAGTTTATCATCATTTTTGAGGATTTGAAAAAAATGGGAAAAAAAAAAACATGGGTTATAGCCCATCATTTTTTGAATTTTTGAAAAAAAAGATTTACCTCGTTTTTCATCATTATTGACCATGGGCTATGGCCCATACCGTATGGCATACTATAGCACACAGTTTATCATCATTTTTGAGGATTTGAAAAAAATGGGAAAAAAAAAAACATGGGTTATAGCCCATCGTTTTTTGAATATTTGAATATTTTTTTATCCTCGTTTTTCATCATTTTTGACCATGGGCTATAGCCCATACCATACGGCATACTATAGCATGCAGTTTTTCATCATTTTTGGGGATTTAAAAAAAAAAAAAAAAAAAAAAAAAACATGGGTTATAGCCCATCGTTTTTTGAAAATTTGAAAAAAAAAATTAACCTTGTTTTTCATCATTTTTGAACATGGGTTATAGCCCATA